>NC_136494.1:56833588-57011088 GCF_053919585.1 Euprymna scolopes
ATAAAATCAACAGTTGGTTCTTTGATAAAATAGGGACGTGTTTGAAATGCTTGGAGCACTATTGAACCATTATTTACACATAATTTTATAAAATCAACAGTAGATTCTCTACATTGTAATGTAGACTACAATGTATTGTGAACTAAGTCACTGCAGAGGGCATGTAAAACTTCATCCAAGTAGACTGCTGAGAGGTATTCTAACAAGAGCAGTCAAATTAATCATTTTGATTTAAAAAATGAGCGAATTCACCGATTCTGATGACAATAAAAGTATGAGAGGGTCGAACATTTGTTGATCCTCATTCAATTCCGGACAACGTTGGATTTCCGTGCTAGTTATTTATATAAAATTTATATTCTTGACAACGGAGACTACAGATAATAGATGTACTGAAGTCTTCATTGTAATGAAGACAGATTTTATAGAATAAATATAAGACTATAAATCGTTTTCTAACTAAGCCGATTAAGTAAAGAATCTAATTCTAATGCGTTTTGCATAAATAATGTTTTTGATTTTTTTAAATTTCTTGAATGTTAATTATTCTGTATTTTCACCGAAAAATCTTATTTTCAATAGATTTTAATATTTAATTCTAATCAATATTGTTTTTTATACACTTCTTTGATTTTTTTGATTTTTTTTATATTGGTTGCGTTTGCCTTACATGTTGAAGGAGGGACAGTTGATTTTTAGCAAAATTTGACTTTGAGACACAGAGTTTATTCTTGAGATAAAGAGTTTATTTGCACTTAAAAGCAAACATTTCGAGTTCGAACCTCACCTGGAAATAATTATTTTTACTCAGATTTTGTTATTTATTAACATCTCAAATTAAGCAGATTATTTAGTTTAACCTTTATATTTTTTCTTTTATTCTATGTTATGTATTATAATTAGCATCCCGGGAGATTCCGGGCCTTAGTTTATAGTTACGTGATAATTTAAATGTGAAATAATAGGTAGACTCGACTCTCAAACTTTCGTAGAGTAACTAATTCATGAGAAAAATGTTTATCTTTTCACGCTTTATTATAGCCTAGAGATGTGTGGAAATAGATAAGGAACATGTAAGAGGCATCGGAGAGCGGAACAAACTGTTTCTTTTAGGATAAATGTTCCCACAAGCATGGGTGATGCACTCCTTGATCATCTCTATAAGTTTGAACACGTTTGAATTGTGTAAGCTAACTTCAGACATGAGGAGAAAAGATACAAGCCACAGACATGAGTTGCATCCAAAAGTACCTTATTATATCATACATGAACCACATCTACTATGTAAATAAATGAGGAAAAAACTCATACAATCAATCGGGCTAGGTGAGAATCTACTTACAACTGTTAAAAGAAAGAATATCAAGTTTAATCTCCATGTCGGATGGTCATCAGGATTCGCAAAGACAATCTTCTAAGGAATTGTACAGGAAGAAAGAAGGGGGGGCAGACAAACAAAAAATAGGGAGACAACATACGAGCGTGAACCGGGATAGTGTTGAGTAAAGCACATAGAAAGGCAGAAAGTCGGAAAGAATGGATAAAGCTGGTTGCTCGGTCATTTTTCGTGTCCGACGGTTATGAAAATGATAGGGAAAGATTCAGTATTCAGTAAAATATATAAAATTAAATGAAATTGGCTTATAAATTTTCATCAAACGTAGAACAGTGCTTCAACTAGTTGGTTATTATCATAGCTTGCACATGAAGTTTCGTGTTTTAGAATAAGAATTTTGAGATTATTTGATAAAAACCGTTTGTCCATTTACGTATAGGGAAATAAGTGAACTTGAATTACCACTAGGCATTAATAAGCGTCTATTTATGAATGCATAATGAGAAATGGAAAGGTTGGAGACGCCATTTTTTATTCAGTGACATATATGACATCTAGAATATATATGTTCCATAACGATTTTAAAAAAATGGCGGCGGCCACCTAGATACGTGACGTGCTGAATTAAGATTACTAGATTCATGATCATTCAAGTTATATCCTAATTATTACCTACGAGTGATACTGTTTGGTCTTTATCAAACGAACGGACTTTTTATATTGTAAAGATAGTTATAAAAGTACGTCAACCATCCTCTATTTTCTTTTCTGCAAAATTAAAGATGGATTTGTGAGATGGACATCAAAAATGAAACTTTAGTCGTGGAACAACAGTGAAAATAAGAACAATCGAGTCGAGGTTCAGTAAAGGAACAAGTGTATTAACAATAATGTACAAAGATAGGAAAGCATGTATATCTGCTGGGCACTCGGCTAGCAGTTGAAGTGCAGTCACATCTCTCTCACCAGTGTTGGAATTACTAGCGCTATTTATAGTGCTAATCGGTGCAAATTCCTCTGTTCAAGGAAGGCCAGTATATTACTTTATTTAACAAAAAATATAGCAAAGTAGGTATTCAATTTATGTATATATTACGCTTAATACTAAATTACTTACCTGAACTTAATCATAACATATATATTTTTTATTTTAGTGTTTCGAGTTTTAAACATTTTTCATGCATCATGTTAATTTCTCAATATACTGTAATACGGTAATTAAAACTTACAAATTAAGTATTAATCAAATTAATTATTAAACAAAGAAAAATAAATAAAAGATAATATTAGTATATTTATATCTATATATCTATAAAAGTGAACGTGTGTGTGTGTCTGTGTATATTTCCCTACTTAATAACTTTGTCAATTTTCAGTCTACAGACTCGAAATTTGATATACACGGTACTGAGATTTGGAAAAATCTTGGTGGTCAGTTTTCGCCCAGATATTTGGCTGTTAAGGGGTGAACGTTCAACTATTTGACCTTTGAGCACTCTACCAAACTCAGCCGCCAATTTTGGGTATAAACAATTGAAATTTTAGATATAGGATCCTTGGACATGGATCTAAGTTAATAACTTAATTTGAGCCCAAAAATAAATGTTAAGGGGTAATAATAGGGGTCAAAGTTTTAAAAAATGTGACCTCTACGGTCTCTACCAAATTACTCAGATAATTTTGGGTCTAAACAATTAAAAATTTTACATAAAGGGTATTCAGAGATAGGGCAAGCTTTTTAATCCGCTTGAGTCGAAAATTTGAGCTTCAAATATATAAACGCATGTATGTTTGCATGTCTGCCTAAAACTTTCGACAGAGGCGACGGATTTTCACAAGATCAGTGTCGTTTTGAAGTTTGATCATTCAGACGAAAAATACCGAAAACTTGTCTAAAAACATTAATTTCTTCATCCCAAACTGAGCACTTTTCTACAGGGAGGGGTCGCTTTTTTCGCCGTTATTTTCGAAAGCCATCCCCTTTTTTTCGATTGTCTAGCCTTAATTAAAACCTACGTCACTTCCGGTTTTACAGTGGTCGTAACAGCAAAGACCTCACGGTTTTCCCCGTTCTTTTCCTCTTCACAGTACGGGTTCGAGTCTGCTTTCCTACTACCACTTTTTTTTTTTTTTTGCTTAACATACACCTCCAAACATCCGGGCAACGTCGGGCTGAAATGCTAGTCTACAATAAAATAACAATGCACCGATTACAAAACAAATGTACGTCAGGGAAATAACGGAGATTTCAAATGCATTTAAATATTTATTTTATTTTTATTATTATTATTGGCTCACATGGAACTTCCAAAGATCTGATTGGAAACCTGTGGTGTTCTCTGGAAGCTGAACGACAACAAGTCTCTCCAGATGTCCAGCTCTCTCCACCTCCTTCGATAGCATTTGCAAATAAATTTGCATCATCGCAACAGCCTGAATTTGAGTGGCACTAAACCTCCCCAAGTTCCCAGGTCTCTTCCCGCTTGTCCATCGGAGGTCTGGCTAGCGCTCTCTCCTCATTCTTTCCATCCTCCTTGATCCCTCTCAGCTCTTTGGTATCACTTGTATTTGTGGGGGGGTAGATGAGACAATGATAGGGGACGCGTGATGGGCGTGTACAACTTGTAGATATGCAGTTTCGGTGTTCTTTAATCCCTGTGACGCTTCTTCATTACATTGTATACTTGTATTATTCTCCGCATTCAACGGTTTTCCTTAATATTTCAGTCGGTTTCATTATCGTTAATCGTTGTATTTTTCCAGTCATTCCTCTGATTCCAATTTCTGCCATTCTTTTTTCAAAGTTTTTCGGAATTGTTCCTAGTGCTCCTACTATTATCGGTATTATTTTGATTTTCTTCATCATCCAAATCCCTTTTAACTCTCTGGCTAGCTCTGTGTATTTGCTCCGTTTCTCCTTTTCTTTCATACTCACTCTGTATTTACTGGGACAGCAAAGTCTACGATTTGACAGGATTTTTCTTTCTTGTTAATTATTACGACATCTGGTCTTCTTGCTTGGATGGGTTTGTCCGTCTGTATGTCCATGTCCCATATGATTTTGTGTTTCTTGTTTTCGAGTACTGTTGCGGGTTTATGCTTGTACCATTTGTCAGTACGTTCAAAATGGAGACGTTTGCAAAATTCCCAGTGCACCGCCTTCCTCACTTGGTGAATTGGTGGTGCCTGTTTTTGTATTCCTTTTGGGTCAGTTTGCAGCATTCACTTACTATATGGTTTATATGGTTTATCGTTTCTTCTCTTTGTCCACAGAGTTTGCATTTGCTGTTTTCTTGTGTTTTATCGATCTTTTCTTTGATATGGTTGGTTCTTATCGAGTTATCTTGTGCTGCAGTTATTAGAGATCCAGTTTCTCGGTTTATATGCCCTTTTCGCATCCATGTCCAGGTGTTTTCGTTATTCTCATCTTTCGTCATTCTTATGAATCTTCCGTGGAGTTGTTTTTTCAGTGTCTCTCGCTGCCATAGTTATCCTTTCAGTGTTTTGCATTATGTATTTTTCTAGTTCTTTTTTCGTATCTTTCACACAGTCTTCTATACAGATCAGTCCTCTCCCGCCGTCTTTCTTTTTCACGTAGAGTCTGTCAATATCGTCCTTGGGTGTATTGCATTATGCATGGTCATAAGTTTCCTGGTCGTCTGG
Organism: Euprymna scolopes; assembly: GCF_053919585.1. Classification (NCBI taxonomy): domain Eukaryota; kingdom Metazoa; phylum Mollusca; class Cephalopoda; order Sepiida; family Sepiolidae; genus Euprymna; species Euprymna scolopes. Next base: position 56,838,588 of record NC_136494.1, read on the forward strand.
TCGAGTTTTCTCAGTTCTTATTTGTCCACCCTATCAACGGTCCAGAGTAGCTTACTAGTGATACTGTCCATGTATTTAGACCTTTTATTAGGTTTCTGCTATATAATTTCGTTTCCAGGAGTTTTCTTTTTCTCTTGAGGTATTCCTTTCCAATTTTCTCTTTAATTTCTGTTGCTTTGGTGGTGTCCGCTTCCAGAATTCCCAAGTATTTATAGTCATCTTGTTACCCTAGTGCCCGCATTTCTGTTTGGTTGGGTAGTTCCATGCCTTCTGTCGTTTCCAGTTTTCCTTTTCTTATAACTAGCTGTGCGCACTTTTCCATTCCAAATTCCATTTGGATATCAAGGCTGAAGATCCTGGTAGTGTAATTAGTGTCTCTTGTTCCTTTTCGGGCCTTGCAAAAAGTTTCAGATCGTCCATGTATTATTATTATTATTATTATTATTATTATTATTATTATTATTATTATTATTATTATTATTAATGTTATCACCAACCCTTTTCGGGTTATTTAATGCCAAATCCAGTTATTTTGGAAATAGTATGTTGCATCCAGTTATTTTGTAGAAAGTTTTTTATTCTTCAATCTCTTTGTATCTTCAATCGCTAGTTTGTAGTGTTTGGTTTGGTTGTTTTATAGTGGATTTTATCGTTTTTGTTCCCTGCCCTGCAGAACATGAATGAGTTTTGCAATGGGAGAAGGAAAACAGTTACAGTATTATGTTTTTTACATTTGGAAAACCAGTCAGGAAGTGGGTGAGAGAGAACGAAAAAGGGCAAATTGGAAGAAGGAAAAGAGGGAAAGGTATTTTTTGTTTTGTTTTTTTAGTTGTTTTTTGTTTTTGTTTTTTAGTTGTTTTTTGTTTGTTTGTTTGTTTTTATTTTGCAGAACATAATGTTTTGCAAAAAGAAGTAGAAAAACAAAAAGTATCAATGTTATGGCACATTTCCTCTCAGGCAGCTAATATCTTCAGACAACCTGGTCTAGTAGCACCAAATATAAACTATAACTAGCTGATAAAAAGAAGAAAGTCAAGAATTAAAAGGAAAGGAACATATAAAAAAAAACAAAGGAATCAGTGAAATAGGAATTATTTGCTAATTAATTGACACAAGCACGGAATAAATTAAATGTCCGTTAAATCAGAGAGTCACTGGTCAGCGTAAGGAAAGTAGAGATAAAGAAATACGGCAAAAGGAGAAGCTTACAATTCGCTGATATCTGTTATTTTTTCAACCGCGGTTGGATTAGCATTTTTTTAGTGTCCCTTCTGCGTATTTTTCTAGATGAATATTTTTCGTGAAAGTTTGGCGTTAGGTGAATATATATTGGAGTTCAGACGAGCACTTGCCATGAAAATAACGATAAAGCAGAGACAGGCTCGCAAATCTCATCTGTGGGAAAGAGGTTGCAGGAAAGAGAAAAGGGCATCCCCCCACTCGGCTACGAAGTATATTTTGAACTCTGTCAAAGCATGATTCTAGCAGTTTCTGCCCAGATATGGCAACAGAACTCTATCATTGGACGTACATGGGTCTTATATACGTAGAGAATTGCATCAGCAGTGAGATATCTAATGGAGCGGTAGAATGATCCCACCATTTTTCCATCGATCTAAGAAACGGATTTGATAGACGTGTTCTATTTCATATTAGAAGTAAAGGTCAGACTCAGAAGCTTGTCAAAACATGGAGCCTCCCTAAGATGAGTTTAATCGTGTATTTTTATGGGAACTTTTCATGATAAAGGTTTAGGGATTTGCGGAGCAGGTCGACAGATTTGTTTAGAGCAGGGCAGAGAGGGAAAGTAAGGGAGGAAAAGAACCGAAAGAAATGTATTTTTGTAGACCATGATAAGGTAAAACCGTAAAAATTACCTACAAAGATTTTCGAGAAGCCCCACCAGAAGCTATTGCATGGTCCAGAATCCATTCACTAAATGGCAATACAGCAGCCCCAGTACTTTGCACCTGCTGAACAGACAGCCTCCTTGGTGGTTAGTCCAAGGTTCGAGTCCCTGACTCTCAAGCGGATAACGTCAGCTAAGTTAAAAGTTTACCTCCAGCACCCTTATAAGTAACATGGCTATAATGATAGACATAGAAACAAAAAATTTCCGACATCTCACGCAAAAATACTGCCGACCTAGAATACAGCTTTTTTTTTCTCCCTTTGTCAGAAAATTGACTAATTCTAAATGAGGACCGAAGGACAAATTTGGTGAAGTGAGATTTACGGGAGCTGCCAATAATGCATCCACAATGCATTGTCTATTCTTCATTTACTTTCTCTAGTCATATCTCTAGTTTATTTACTTCTAATTGAATTTTCCACTAAACTAACCTTATGCTTATTCCTATACCCGTGTGGAAAACGACTGTTATTAACATTAATTTTTCACATCCATCTTTAATGTTGTTGCATTATTGTCGACTGCTAACATGTCTTTTCTCTTCGCGTGTTGCCAGCAGAGCTCAAGCTTCTTTAACTCGGCGGATCTGTAAGAAATACCACCCACTATATTCACAACTTCCTGACTGCTCCACGCAAGCTGTATGAAATCTTTTAAAGTTTTCATAGCAAGTCGTAGTCAATATTCAACTTGCCGAATGTAGGCGTAACACGTTTTGATCGTATGCATTCCTCGACCTCGAGTTATTCCAAAAGACGAGCCGTGGGTTTTGACTGACATCCGATAAAATACAAAACATTTCCAATTAGATTGGTCAAAGAAACATCGATAATTTAAAGCAGTTGCGTCTTTAATTTAAGTATTGCATATTTAATCAACTTAAATAATCAGCGTGTCACATGTTAAATGTTCTGAACTCGACAGATACTTGGTGCTGATGTCTAGTTTGATGAAGCATTCATACGATGCTATTCATCGCTAGTGGAAATCTTTATTAAATACTAATGAAGCATGCCTCAACTTTTGCCATTATGATTTTAGTTTAATATTTAGTTTACATACACCTATGTAGCAAAACATATTTGCATGAATAAAACTTTATATTAAATTAATATATAGCTCTATTTCTATTGAGCACTATTGCATAACAACTGTAACAAAGCACAGGATGCATTGCTCAACTCGTATGAAAAACTCATTAGAAATTATCTACATATGTATATACACACATATATAGATACACACATATATATATGTACTCACACACACACACACACACACACACACACATATATATATATATATATATATATATATATATATATATATATATATATATATATATATACAGCAATTACATAAATAATAGGATCCAAGTGCGACAATATATTCTTAATATTGTTTTTTATTTATTTCTTAAATAACACTTTGGATTTTTTATTGTCTTTATCGTTTTGATCCCTCTCTCTCTCTCTCTCTCTCTCTCTCTCTCTCTCTCTCTCTCTCTCTCTTTCTCTTTCTTTCTCTCTCTTACTCTCTCTCCATTTTTCTTTCTATATTTATACATATGTGTGTGTGTCAATCATTGCGCTGAGCATGTTCCATTAGGGACCGACAGACCTAACTTTCATCCTTTCTCGTTTCATGCTAATAGAAGCGTTCAATCAAACTGGCAATCGTGTGTCGTCGTTGGGAAGGAGGTTGGTGAGTGGGCGAGACAACTGAAACAAAAATCTCGATTTACTCTCGCGTGCCTTGACACAAAAAATACTCTCCTTATCGTACGCAACCACGAGACACACAAGACAAATAACCACCCGAACAGAACTTCTCTCTTGTGCCGATCGATACGCCACTTTGAAAATGAAGTATTAAAAGTATCGAACGCGCTACATACATTAACAAATCAGATAAAAGCGATGTGCGTTTTGATGTAGCGATGGTATTTATAACATTTCAAACGGACAAAATGTCAGCATTTGCGATTTGTGATTTTACAGTTGGTAAAAAATGATTTTACTACATAATTAATTATACATAATTGTGCAATTGAAAATAATTGAATAAAATATTTAGCATAAAGTAATCTCATGAAATTATCGGCGTCATACCTAATTAACATTGCGTTTGTTTAATCGATATTTGATTCTGCATAGTAAGAGAATTAAGGAATTTTACAATCGGTCATTCAGATAATGATAAATTATAACATTGAGATTTTAAAAAATAGGGGGATTAAAATTACACCAGATATTCAGACGAATATAAAACATAAAACCCCCAAGAACCTTAGATCACTCCATTTTTTTTCTTACAATGCGACAGAGAGTGATCAATAGACCAACACATTGTCAGATCGGACCAGCTAGTATAAAATGATTTTTATATATTTGGAGGCTACAAGGGATAAAATATCTGGCTAGGTTCCAAAACTAAAACAAGGTTGAGAACTAAGAAACATGTACATCTCACATTCTACACTCTCAAAAACAAAATTAATCTTCAAATTTTAGAATCTAATTCATAAGAAATGGCTTTCATAATGATTTATTTGATGAGAACTGTCCAATAAAAGATGAACATTTTATCAAAGATAAACAAATGTTTTTTTTGTTTACTTAAAATTGATATTCACAGAGAAAAGTTCCATAATGAGATAGGACGAAGAAGCTATAAAGATTGTTCTATTTGCCTGTAAGTTGATTGCGTTCGAATCTCTGATTTCGTTCGTCCAGAGAGGAAATCTTCAGGATATGTAAAAGATTAAAAAATCAAAGAGCATCATTGAATAAAGATGTTGGCTTTTTTTTCTTTTATCTGTTACATTATTACATAGTCACGAAAGATACAATAACTTTAACATACTCGTTAACTTACTTGACATGATGTTGTTAACAGATGTCTAGAATTGTCTGTTGGAACACCTAATTTTGAAGATACTGATATTTTTTGCCGTTTTCAAGGTGGATGTCTGATAATGGTTTATGTCTTTTATCACTTGGTCGAGTCATGTTATCTTCGAACATGTTTATGGTAGACTTTATAGAAACTTTATGTGCTTGACTCATAGCTGTTTCTAATGTTTTCTAATTACATGATCAAAAAATGATAGCCTTCTTCTTCTGAGATCTGACGTTGATTTATTTGAGGTCAATAACAGTAACGAAATCTTTATTTTTAAACAATGATATTAATTTTACGCTTCGCTAATTCAGTAAATTGTTTTCTATTTACGATTAAGACATTCGTGAAAAGTTCGGTAAAAGGATGAGCACAAATCGTTTAATCAGTGATGCTAATTTGGGAAGTCAATTAAATTCATGTTCCACTTAATTTTGATTTGCCGAATTTATTATATGATTACCCAGAGATGGAATTGCTTGCAACAAAGGCGTGATTAAAACATTTAAGGCGATTGTAAAATTAATAGTTTTTCTTTATTCTGTTACTATTTAATACATAGTGATGTTGGTACACTAATGTTATAAGATCAAAATGACATGAAATATGTACAAAACTCTGATTGGTTGGGCGAGATCGTGTTGAAATACAGATCGGACAGTTTTGACAATTTTGAAATAGCGATTAGTAATGTCCGTTAGCGAAAAAGACAAAGGAGATGGCCTATGTGAGATAATGGTTTACATCAAGAGTCGGCAACTAATGGCCAGAGGGACGGATCTCGCCTGCGAAAGCATTCTGACCGGCCTACGAGCCTGAAAACCAATGACTCTATATTTAGCATGACAGAGGAGGCTTTTGAATTCAAAAAAGACGTGATGATATCTCCTTCTAATTCAATCAAGAGAATGTGAGTACTATAACTGTGAAAACACCATCAAAACCCAATCACCCTGATTCCTGCGTAAAAAGTACCATATAAACAAAAACAAAAAAATGAGGGCCGATTTAACTAACCGACCAGCGACAGATCTTAGGAGGGAACAGATTTAAAGGGGCAATATTAGGCACCGCCAAAAATGGCCGAAAAATCAAGTTGTTGTTTTTTAAAACGAAATTACATTTATTAAAATCCATTATTTCTGAGTAACTTTTTTTCCAGAAAGATAAAACCCTGAATTTTATCATATAGAAAACAGAATAATGTAAAACTTTTTCTACTATTTTTAATTAAATTTTAAATGTTAAATTTTCCCAAAAAGTTAACAATTGACATTTTTTGTCTTGCACAAAAACATACATAAATATTTTTAAAAAAAAAGTTTTTGAAATAATTAATTTATTTATTTGTTGTCTAACTAAGATTTAGGATGATTTTCTATGAGAATATGCAAAAATATTATAATATAAGTACCTGGATTTCAAATAATTCCACTTATACATATAGGCAACCAGTTACTTCGCGTCGATCTAGAGTCTAGATCGACAATGTTTACGTTTGTATTTGATAAAAAGCAAACTATGGAAGACCAAACAGGCCAAAAACACTTATTTTTCAGTGACGAAAATTTCAATGTATTATTAACGCTGAGGCTGGCCAATACCAAATGGGTGACCATTTGTATGAGTTTGATTTTTAATGTGTATGTGTGTGGGGGCCAGGATCCCCAAAATGGGGGGGTAATTTAAAGCAGAATAAAAAAAAATTATTTCAGGGCGTTTAGTCTACCGTAGTCGAAAGGCGGCAAACGTTTTCAAACGGGATCGAAAAAATGATGCTATTTTTAACACAAAGGGCACAATATTTATCGATTTTTTTTATCGATTCTTCAAAGCATGCCCTGTTTAATAATGGTCATGCATTATTCGGCTCGCTAAAAAAATTGTTAATTTATTTATCAAAGATTTTAAAATGGCTTTTTTTGTATAAATATTTTTTTTTTTTTGCTTAACTTAAATTAATTATTTTACTTAACATATTCACCGAATTTCACACTTCAAAACTCAAAAGCGGGATAATTAAACACAATCGAAGTTCTGATATTCAGACGTGAAAATACGGTATGCAAACAATGTTTTTTAATCTATAATCCTGCCCCTTACAACAACACAATATGTTGTGTTCAGTTTCAGATGATTATTTTAAGCAGATTTGTACCCCCTCAAAACAAGGGGGGTTAAGCAATATATATATATATATATATATATATATATATAAATATCGTTTATGAAAACTAAGTACACTGTTATAAAGTTCATTCTTCTCTTAAAAATCGCTGAAATGTTCCTATTGATCGGATAATTATCTGATTTTTGGTAGATTTTTAATAAGACAGTCCGTCAAAAAGTACTTACCTGCCCCCCCCCCAGTTTTAGCGGTGCCTAGGCAATATTGTCTCAGTCGGCTTTTAATTTAATTCATCCAACAGCGTCCCTTATCGCTTGTTTCTGCCGTCTACCCTATGTAAATTGTGGAAATCTTTCAATGGGCCGTGTTTTTATTTTATGATTCACCTTCTCTTTTCAAATAAGTTTCTTTTTTTGCACGCTGTCTGGCGCGACACATAGGAAAATATATCGAAGACAATGAATACAAAACGAAGGAAGGTAAATGCTGAATGCCGAATTTTCTAACATAGTTGGACATTAGATTAATTGTTCATCGAGCTCAGTGGAAAGTCGATTTTGTTCTCGTCTACATAGAGCTTTGCTGTGAATAAGGTAGCAAATACAAGCCGAACCATTGTGAAAGCTTCAAGCAATTTATTCCACAATCAAAAAAAGATAAAGTTGACCAGTTCCGTTTTATACAAAAAAGAAACGCATCGTTGAAAAAAAGCTATATACAGATTTGATTTTTTAAAGATTTTTTGCTTGCAGTTTTTGGATATTATTTGTCCAGAAAAAAAAACTTTATTCAAAACTATGATTTTCTCCAAGGAGAGTCACACAGCGCATTGAAGAAATGACAGCAGATGTTGAAAATCAAATAATGTTCACCTGCAGTAAATTACAATATTTTTTCTATTACAGTCGATGAGATCACAGATTCAAGTGACATTGCACAACTCGCTACTGTTCATATTTTGGAAGAGTTTATTCAGTTAATCCTCATGAAAGGAACCGTGATCGGAGCAGATCGTTATGAAGCTTTGTTAAAAATGATGACAGAAATTAAATTTAATTTCTTTAAGCTCGTTGGAATCACAACTGATGGTGACCTAGCCGTGGTAGGTACAACAGGCTTTGTTAAAAATGATGACAGAAATTAAATTTAATTTCTTTAAGCTCGTTGGAATCACAACTGATGGTGACCCAGCCGTGGTAGGTACAACAGGCTTTGTTAAAAATGATGACAGAAATTAAATTTAATTTCTTTAAGCTCGTTGGAATCACAACTGATGGTGACCTAGCCGTGGTAGGTACAACAGGCTTTGTTAAAAATGATGACAGAAATTAAATTTAATTTCTTTAAGCTCGTTGGAATCACAACTGATGGTGACCCAGCCGTGGTAGGTACAACAGGCTTTGTTAAAAATGATGACAGAAATTAAATTTAATTTCTTTAAGCTCGTTGGAATCACAACTGATGGTGACCTAGCCGTGGTAGGTACAACAGGCTTTGTTAAAAATGATGATAGAAATTAAATTTAATTTCTTTAAGCTCGTTGGAATCACAACTGATGGTGACCTAGCCGTGGTAGGTACAACAGGCTTTGTTACACTACTACATTAACATCTGAAAAACCTTGGAATAAATTTGTAAAAATTCATCGTATTATCCATCAAGAACCATTGTGTGCTAAATCCCGCAAGCTTAAAATCGTTATGGATGTTACCGTGAAATCTGTGAATCTGATTCTGTTTCAGGAATTGAATCAGCGACAATTGTAACGATTTATATTTGACACTGACGTAGAATATGGGGACTTTTCATATTCTGTGATATTTTGTAGATATAGTGATTAACTCGAACCATTAATTTTTTTTTTTACATAAAGTTCACCACTTATCAAGGCCCAATGGTCACTCAGGGATAAGGGTTATTGTGTGTACAGTAATCAAAGGGATAGTGTAGCAATAGTATTGGAGAATTAGTAAAGTGTCATTACTTAGGGGGGCGGTTCATCAGGAATTTGTTTGTGTTGGACTTGAAGACATCCAGGTTGAAGTCGGGAGGGAAACAGGCAAGCGGAACAGAGTTCCACAGGCGTACAGTTCTAAGAAAGAAGCTTTTTTCATGGTCTCTACGTTTTGATTTAGGCACAGATAGGGAGTGGGGAAAATTGTTGACGGTGGTTTCAGCTAGTCAAGTGTTTTTTGGGAAAGATTGGCGAGGGGTGCCCAGAGAATGGAGCTTAGACGAGCACCTGCTATGGAAATAACGAAAGAACAATGACAGGCTCGCTACGTCTCTTGTGTGGGAAAGAGGTTGCAGGGTAGAGAAAAGGGCATCCCCCCACAAAGCCACGGAGTCTATTTTGTACTCTGTGAAGGCAGGATAGGCTGTTTTTAGCAGCCCCCGCCCAGATGTGGCAGCAGTACTCCATCTTTGGACGTACTTGGCTCTTATATAGATAGAGAATTGCATCATTAGTGAGATATCTTCTGGAGCGGAAGAAGGATCCCACCATTTTCCCAGCGACCTTGGCCACAGACTTGATGTATGTGTTCCATTTAAGATCAGGTGTAAAAGTCAAACCCAGGAGCTTATCAAAGCCTGGGGCCTACCTTAGACGAGAGCCATCCATTTCAATTGATGCCAGATGGGGATCAGAGCGTTTATGATGTAGAAATAGGAGCTTGGTCTTAGATGCATTAAAGGTAACCAGCCACCTCTTTCCCCACTGTACCACGCGCTCAAGATCAGAGGAGAGAGAATCAGAGAGAACATCATCATTTACGGCCTTTGATGTGTTGCCATAGATGGTCGTGTCATCAGCATAGATGTCAACGAAAGATTTTAGTATGTGTTTTGGGAGATCATTGATGTAGATCAGGAAGAGAGTTGGGCCCAGTATGGACCCCTGAGGGACTCCAGCATTAATACTGTGGGCCTCTGATTTCTGCCCATCAACAACTACTCTTATGAGCCTATCTGAGAGAAATGACTTAATGATAGAGAAAACATTTCCAGTTATACCGTAGCTGGAAATCTTGTGAAGTAGGCCTTTATGCCAAACCTTATCGAAGGCCTTTGATATGTCGAGAGCAATTGCCCTAGAAATGAAGCCTTTGTCGAGAGATTCGCTAATCCTATGAGATATAACCGTTAGCACATCTGCTGTAGATCTAGCCTAGCGGAAACCATATTGCGTGTCGCTAAGAAGGTTATTTCTGCTGAGGTGGTTGACTACTTCTCTATTTATTGTGGATTCCAGCAACTTACTCATGACACACAGGAGACTTATTGGTCTGTACTGAGAGGGGGGTGACTTATCACCTGAATTCTTAAATACAGGGCATACTGATGAGATTTTCCAGGGTGTTGGGAAGCACTTCTCTTTAAGGCAACGCTTAAACTGTTTGGAAAGTATGGGGGCAAGTTCTGGTTGTAATTTTTTTAACACTATAATTTGAATACCGTCGGGACCAGTTGCTTTACTGGAGTCAAGGTTCTTGATTAGTTTGGCGACCTCACGCACAGATATTTGTATGTTGCATAGCGTGTTGTCTGTTATAGGCGGGAATATGGGGAGTTGATTGCCTTCGTCACACAGGGTAGAATTTGCCGCAAAGTTTTTGGCAAATAGTTTGGCCTTGTCGGATGCTGTCGAGATGACCTCTGGTCCATTGATAATGGTTGGGATAGAACGCACATTTCTGTTCAAGATCCTTTTGCTATTTGCCAGAACTGGTGGGAACCAAGCCGCTGCTCAGCTACTTTGGACTTAACGGATTGCGCATATAGTTCTCTTGCATTTTTTATTACTCTTTTACAATGGTTGCTGGCGGTTCTGAAAGCAGCTTTAGTTTCAGTGCATCTATTACCTTGGTAGCTATGGAAAAAGTGATTTCTGTGTGCGATGGTAGCAGCACATTCAGGGGAGAACCATGGCTGGCTGTTAGGTTTTTGTTGGAATTTTTTGGATGGTATGAATTGGTCTATGCCTACAAGTAACCATTCGGTCAGGTCTGATACTATAGAGGACACATCCTTTTTAAACATGGAATGGAGAGGTCGATCAGATATGAATGTATGGAAGCTATCCCAGTCCGCCATAGAGTATCGGTATACAGTACGGTGGAGAGGTACGTCTGTAGATTTATTATATTTCATTTTTATCTTAACTGAAACGACGCGGTGGTCGGAGGATCCCAGAGGAGATAGAACGGAACATGAGCATAGCTCAGGGGAAGTGGATAGAAAAAGGTCTAGGAGGCTTGCGAACTGACCGGTACTATCGGGCACACGGGTGGCCTCGTGGACAATCTGGGTGAGGTCATAGGCAATGGCAAAATCATGACAGAACCTCCCCTCATCATCAGTCTTATTTACTACTTCAAGGTAAACAGTACATAAATGAGATGTATAATCATATTGTTTCATTTGAAAAACTGGTAATATCGACTTAGAGACACTCTCAATTAATGAAAATCACAAGGTTTCCGATTAATTCTTTCGTCGTTGATGGAAGATTAATGCTGAATCCATGTATCCATAAACAAATGATTCTAACTATGTGTTTGATTGGAATAAATAATATTTTTGACTACTATAATAATCCATTGTTATTACAAATTATTTTTTGTGTATTCGACATTGTGATTAAATGTTAATATGCAGATCTGTCAACACTTCTGAATTTAATCTCACCTTCAAATGAAATTTGTTATACATAATTTCCCATAAGATGTCTACATATTTCATTATTATCTACCAGTTATCTTTCATCATCTTTTACTAAATCGTGTTGCATATGCTTAATGTCAAATAATAGATACATTTTTGCTATAACTCTTTTTTTATTTAATAGAAGCGAAAGAAACGATAAAGCGAAAATGGCCAGCGGAACTGGCATGCAAGGTAGCAGAAACTTTAAAACAGTTTAACATACGCGCATTATACATACATGCTGCATGAATGTGTGGATGGTACTACATGTGTGCGTAGGTGTGTATATGTTTGCAACTATTTATACTCGTATGTATGGGTGTATGTATTTTGTTTTTGTTTGTGTGCGGTTCGTTTTGGGTACACTTTTCAATAACAATTTCAAGCATACACGTCATAATTTCATCCATTTAGCTTCAATTGATTTTTTTTACGTTGAAGTATTTTAACGTTCTTTCAGAAAAAAACAATTGGGGGGGGTAATTTTAAATTTTATTTTATTTTTCTGATTTCTTCAATGCTGTTGTTGGGGGGCGTGCGGTTTTAAGTATTTAGATTGATAAGAGTCTTCATATGTAATTTTTCTTAATGTTTTATTAATGACGTTTCCGCGGCTCGTGAACTGTCATTATAACATGATCCGACCCGCGGGGTCGGATGAGTTGCCGATTTCTAGTTTACCCTATGACCACACTGGAGAGACGGATGTGAGGCTGTAATTGGTGTCATTTGACATTTTTAAAAAATACTTTTCTCATTCAAAACAAGACACACCGTCACTGAAGCATAATAGAATTCTATGATAGGGGTCAAATTTATAGAGGATAACAAAGATGAGGAGCTAGGCGACAAGATATTTGTTCACATTACAGAAAATTTCTACATATTTGTACGGCCGGATAGCGGGAAAAGAATTTCTAAAAGCAAGCGGTCCAATAACAGAAGGTAGTAGAGAAGAAAACCTCCTCGTGTGGGAAAAAATCTTCGTCTTCTGAATAATAAGATTTATGTTCTCTGAGTAAGTAAATATTGAAGGGTTGTTTTTAATTTATGAACTTTTAAGAGTTAACCGTGAGTCAATTGTACTGGCGTATAATTTATTGGATTGGTCATGTGATCTGAGAGGGAGTCTTTGTATAAGAGATATTTCTCCGGTTTAAAATTATTAGGAGCTGGAAAATAAAGACTGAGGCATGTAAACTTTGTTTAATCTTATAACTTATGTAGCAAATGAACCCACAATGTTGGTTAAGTTATAATACATTATTTTTTAAACAAAATATCTTTATCTACTCCAGCTTACTTGCTCTCAGCCTACTAAGGGCCCGTTTTTAAATTACGCCAATGCTATTTCTGGCCTAAGCAAAGAAGAATTAATTATCGACTGGCTGCTTACCAAAGTATAACTTTCACTTTTTATGAGGTACCAGCAATTGATGATTTTCATGTGGTGCATTGCAAACACTGTAAAAAGCCATTCTGTCGGCCGTCGTCGATAAATACATATTGTGTAAGCTCACTGCTAATGGATAGAATTACACTAATAATTTCGCACAAATATTTCCAGTATATTTTTTGGGAAATGTAGCCTATCTGCTTCCCTAATATATGTGGTGTAATAGTCCAGTGTGTAAATGAGTTCCGACAAACGATAATGATTTTATGTTAATAATTGTCGGGCACGATGGAGACGGACGAGAGGGATATCAGTTTGTGTGAGTTACACAGTTGATAAATAATTTTAGACGATCTGCACGATTCGTATCCCAGTCGGTTTCTCCATTTTCAACTATTTCGATGATGTCCCTCATCACGTGATACGCACTTTTCCAACTTTTCCCATCCACACGTTTTGCCACAGCTGACCTTTAGAGCTTGCCAGGCAACCATTTATTAAAGTTTTCCTTGAACAGTTTGCAAGTACATTCAATATATTACAAACGGAAAATAACAATTATTTTAAACAAACTCAAGTATAAATCTTAAGTATGCAACAAGTATAATGTTTAATTTATATACTTACCACTAAATCGGTCGATATTGGTTTTAATATCATTTACACTAATTATATTCTTGATATACTCTGTAAAATCTTTTTTTTTTTTTTTTTGGTAATTAAATACTCTCAATGTACTTAATCTATATTATTTATTGAGGTGAGGGAATAAATTGCCTGTTTACTTAAACTATGTTTTCTTATACATTGGCAAGACTTCCTATGTCCTTGTAGGGTGTGAAAGACTACAATAATTGGCAAGCGATCGAATTACCTTGTGCAAGGCCGGGGTCATACTAGGTGCAGGTAAGCGATACATGTCAAACATTAAGATTGAGAATAAAGATATTTTTTTTAAATTATCATGCATCCCTATATCCAGTGGAATTATCACACACACACACACACATACACACACACACACACACACACACACACATATATATATATATATATATATATATATATATATCTTATATATATTTCTTTCCTTGTCGCGCTTTCGCCATTAAATATAGAATTGAAATTCAAATCAAATATAAATTACCATAGCCTTAGGACTGTTTAAAGCCACAATCACACATCGTGACTAATATTTACCCAATCAAGACTTGGTAGATTTACAATCAAAACACTGGATCCTGACTTTAGGACTTGTATCAAACACATAATTATGATAATTTAATTTGGTTTGTTATTTATCTTATTAATTGTTTATACATATAATGACACTTTACTCCAATTTCGTATAAACATATTTCGCGCCGTCTTCACTCTCGCTCCCTTTTTATTACGTTATTAAATAATGTTGTTAAATCTTGCAAATATCTATTTATATTGTTCTAATTAGCAGTTATTAAAGATTTAATCTTTTACTATATTTTTGCATATTACTCTTATATGTTTAAACTCTATATTGTTTGACTCTTCACTGTACTGAATATTTTATACAGTATCTATATATTCCCGTGTTCCTCCTCCTCCTCCTTTTCTCTCACTCTCTCTTTTTCCTTTTCTCTTTCCCGCCTTTTCTCTCTCTCTCTCTCTCTCTCTCTCTTACTCTCTTTTTCCTTTTCTCTTTCCCGCCTTTTCTCTCTCTCTCTCTCTCTCTCTCTCTCTTACTTTCTCTCTGTTCATTAATAGTCGGCAATAATAATAAAAGGAATAAACAAGACGTTTTGAAATGCTTATAAACAAAACTGAAGATGACCATATCTATAAATATTATTTAACTTATTGTTGAAGATAGAAAAGAAAGATATAGTGAAGGGGTCAATTTTAAATTTTGTCTGTTTTTTAAACGTATTTTAACCAGAGCTCAGTGGGTGATCCAACGGATTATATTTTCTCTATAGTGCATACGAAATCGTGCATGTCTCTTTTAATTCAAAGAATTGTTATTTATCACGGATTTGTGTGACACAACAGTCGTATTTTACTTTTCCATCAAAAACTCTGGCGACAAATATAACCTTAATGCAAATATATTCATGGCTGAAAGCAGAATTTTAAATATCGTGTTTGTAATATTATTTTTCCTTATTGTTTGTAGTTGTTATATTTTAACTTGTATGTGTCTAAGTCTATGTATGCATGTATCACTGTGTGCGTCTGTATGCATACGTATATGGGTGTGACATTTTTAATGTTTGGTGCGAAATTGCTGACTGAAATTGTGGGCCAAACTTTAAATGTCATACTAATCAGACAGATGGTCAAGGACAAACTTGAATCCATTGTAGACCATTTAAGTGGAATCATGTTTTGAAATCCGCGAACAGTAAAAATGGAGAGAAAATGAAGCGTTTATAAGATAAGAGAAAGTGAACAAATTACGAAAGAAAGAAAGGCATAGTGAAAGAAAGAAAGAGATAAAACAGAAAGAAAGGAGGAAAGACATAGACAAATAAAGGCTTAGCGAAAAAAAAGAAGAAAGAAAGAACGCAAAAGGAAAGAAAAACACAGATAAATAAAGGTATAGTGAGTAAAAGAAAGACAGAAAGAAAAGAAACAATTGATGACAGGAAAAAAGAATTAAAAAAACAATACAAACAGTAAACAAAGATCGCATAAAAGCTGAGAAATAATAGTGAAACGAAGAAAGTATATAAATTGAAGACTTCATGGTAAAATGTAAGAAAAAAAGAAAGAATAATAAATAATAATACAAATAAAGCAAGAAATAAGCAAGAAAGATGTAAAGTAAATAAATACAAATAAAAGCAATTAAAAACTGAAGAAAAGCGGAAAACATAATACATAAAGAAAAATGAAAGACAGAAAAGATTGATGAAAGAAAGAAAAACAGAAAGAAAATGTGTGAAAGAAAGCGATGAAAGAAAGACGGGGAAAAGAAAAAATAAGAACGAAAAATAAAAGCACGAAATAAAGAAATACGCCAGTAAGAAAGAAACAGCGAAAAAAATCAGAGAAAAAAGGCGAGGAAGAAATAAAAAACGATGCTTCATGTCCGAAACAAGAAAGACGCTGATTTAATGTAATAATTTTAATGACGCATAATGAATTGATGAGTCATCGGTGATAATTATTACCTCCAAATCTGATGTTCCGCATTTAAATGGACATTTTTGGATCGGAAAATACAACGTTGAATGTCGTCTAGATTGGCCTTTACGCAAACTCAGACGTGGATAGTTGACCTTCTAAAACGAGTTTATATTTTAACACTAGAAAAAAAAAGAAAAACCCAGCGCCATTGCTTGAATTGCTAGGATATATCTATACTTATATTTAGAGGCCTGTTTTATATATAACTACATATTTTTAGCATTAGAAGGAAATACGGATACTACGATATATAGTTCCTATTAAACAAATATGTAGACAGTTTGTTATTTAAATCGCGCTGTTTTAAAGCGCGTAAGTATATTGGAATAAAGGCAGCAGTTATTTAATTGTAAATGTTTAATTTATAGGATTTAATTAATTAAATAGGATTCACCCTAATATAAATAATTTAATATAAAGTAATATTACAGTAACGACTTAGGGAAAAATCAGAAACGAACACCTTTCTTTGTAAGTTGGATGATTAAAATAGGGTTTAACCATGTTTGTTAAATGAAGATAATAAAAATTATTGTAAGCAGCATCGATATTTACAAGAACCTTAAAAGCTAATTTCTATTAAATAGTAGTTGTTTTAACACAAATAGGTTATCAAATGAAGGTTAAACAAACATTTATTTTGTACTAATATCCCCAAGGTTTTATAAATATTTTAACTTTATCTAAAAGTGAAGAAACAAAGAGCACAAACTAAACTGTGACCTATTTGGGCTAATAAGAAATATGTATATCTGTTCTGATACTACACGCCATCGGTTATGTGTTCGCCCAGGGGAAAAAAAAGAAATAAATAGTAAAGTATCAATGCCGAAAAACAAAAATAATAAAAGAATCTATATTTTTGTAAATACCTAAGTAAAAGTGAATTATCTAAATTTAAGTATAAATAATACCCTCCTTGGCAGTACTATTTAAAAGCAAATACACGCAATTGGCCAGCTACAAATATTTGGGAGTTCTAGGTATAGACGTTATCAAGACAACAGGAATTAAAGATAACTTGGAAAGGAAAGCGATAACAAGATTAAGAAGGTTAAGATAAAACCACAACTAGTATGAGCACTAGGGACAATTGTGAAAAGCTTTGAAAAATGAATGGGAGAGATTGGAATCAGAAGGATGGCTGAGAAGATACAAATAACAATAATGAAGGCATATATTACGAAAAACACTTGAATGCAGACATTAATAAACATAAGCTACAGGCGTAAGCCGGACATATAGAAACTACTACATATGTAAGACATAAAGAAACACCATATAGAATCATGAAAACTGAATATGAATAATTGTGAATTAACCCTCACTGCGCCTCCACATCTCCTTCAAAATATTTTAACATTGTAATGCCATCAAAAACTGACGCCATCCCAAATAATTGATAAAAGTAAAGGAGAATGGAAAGACCGAGGAGAGAAAGCACTATCCAGACCGCCATTATATGAGTGCAATGAAGACTGAGACCTTAAGGAGGCTGATTGCTATCCAGTGAAAAACCAATGGCGTTACGAACGAGAAATCAATGGTAAACGGTTATTGAGATAACGCAAACTAACTTTCAAAAGTTATCGAAAAGGGTGGTGAATACTGGAAATCTGATGAGACTTGTTGTCATGCAGACTCCAGGTGACATCAAAGGTTTTTCTCAAAGAGAATTCTCGCATGATAGCATGTGTGAAAATTTCTAGTGGGTAAGAATAATAATACACAAACATGGACAATATTTCTATATATTTATACAAGAAAAATATCTTCACAGATATAGCTTAGTTTATTAATTTTCGATTGAAATCCAAATAGAATAAATAGTGGTAGTTGTGACCTAATTGCTATGAGAACGTCTAATGTTAGGATATAAAGAATGGGAGTTCACATGAGCTATTTTTTTTTAAATTAAATTATGAACGAAAAAAAATAGATATGTCTTATTATTTTTTTTATCATTATTCCTTTTTTTATTTATTTTATGTCGTATATTTTTAACAACATGTCTAAGAGTAAGAAGGCATAAATAAATATGTCAACTGATTGCGAGTTTCCAAAATATTATAAACGAAGATTAAACTTATTTGATTAGAATAGAATTCCCTCGAACCTTTTTGTTTAATAAAATATTTCCTAATGAAATTCAGTGTAAAATAGAAACAGCGAACGTATTAAAGTTTAAAAAACAGAATATGAAAGTAAACAATTCTTCGATTGTGGAATCTTTATTGAATTATCTCACTAGAAGTTAATGAATTTTATGATAATAATAATCCCCACTTTCCCTATCATTTTCTCTCTGTCTCTTTATTTCTATACCTATCGATATCTTTCTCTGATTCCCTTTCGAGAAATTATTATTTATCTACATCTCACTATTTTCTTTCTATCTCATTTCGTTCCCATTTTGCCTTTTACGTTTACCAAAGCTTTTATTTACGCTAAATATCTAAAATATCTAAATATATTTTCACACAAGCAATCTTTTAAAAAAAAAGCGTTATTTCTTCCATTTTCTATACGAAGTGTTTGAATATATTATGGATAAAATTTCAGATTTTACAAAAAAATTCAAAGTTAAAAAAATCTTGATTAAAATTTATTTCCATTAAAATGCTTTCTTAATTCCTTCTAGGGTGAATATATTTAGATTAGATTAGATTTCACCCTCAGAATTTGCGTGCATCGTAAAATGAATTATCATAAAAGAATTTTACTGTGTTTTCCTCTGGAAATAATCGATGCTTGTAAGAGTCAATACTATTAAGAGCAAAAATGAATTATTATTACTACCAATTAAATATTATTTAGATAAATAAAATTAATATAGTTTTATTTATTTAAAATTGTAGCATTAATTTTTAAACAAATAATCGTTCTCTAGTCTATTATAAAAAAAATATTGTCACCTAAAGATTCTCCAAACCAATTAAAATAATCTATTTTAGTCGTCAGGGTGATCGAATTTGATTTCAGAACAATTCATTTTAAAATGGGTAAAGAGCTCGGATTTGTTCCATATGTTTAATCATGATACGGAGCTTTGATCAGTAGAGTTTGAGAACGATCCACAGGATAGGTCGGGGGGGGTCATATTTGGCGATAGAGATGGCTGCTGAAGCGGTCCACGCTCGCCAATCAATCGAACGGGCAAGTTGTCATAACCAGCTCATAAAAACTAGTATGACAAAAATGCAGCATGTTGAGATGATGAAAGTCTAAATCTTCTGCAATATCGTTTTATGTAATAATGAAAAGGCTGTTGCTCTAGCATAGCCAGTAACTAAATATATATCATCAATTAGGTAGACTGTGTATATGCACATTATTTTATTTTTTTGTGTGTGACATTGATTGCGAAAATGTAGTCCACGTTGACTTTGCGTGGGAAGTAGCTGAGCAAGATTTTAACTTTCACTTTATAAGAGACGACAAATACCCTATGCAAATGTTGGAAAAAGCAACATTAGAAACAAAACCATTAGTTGACAGAAATAGAATTGTATTCTCACTCTGTCATATTAATTTGACTTAAATGAAACAATTTGTGAAATCCAAAACCAAAAGGTGGATTTCTGTATGCATGGTTTAGCGAAGGAAAATGTAAATCAAACTACGATAGTCAAAGTAAGCTTTGATTTATGAATAATAATAATAATAATTATTATTATTATTATTATTATTATTATTATTATTATTATTATTATGATACGTCGAAAATCTACTTGCATAAACTATGAACGCCAGACGAAAGTTAAAATAGAAATTAAGCAAAAATATAGAAACAATAAACGAGTCGAAAAGAACAAAAACAGTCACTAGTTCGTTAAAATGATTCTCTAGTACCCACCCCACACGCACGCAAAAATCAAATACACAAGTAATAGCACAACCACACCTCTACTGGAAGATAGCGAAGAGCACTATGACTTTGAGAAATTTTATCGAGGCTCAAACGTAGAAAAGATTGATGGTCGTTGCAGCCGTAAATGATTTTCACAAAGTCATTATCAAGAATGCAAACTAACAATAATAAGTGGTTTTCCCTGAAGTTCGAGTGACAACACGTTTCCTTTACAGCATTCTCCACCTCTTTCGATAATCGTTGATTTATCATTTGAAACGATAATTGCACCCGACTGCTTTTTTCCCCGACTTTATGAAAAAAAATAGAATGAAGAGAAAAACTGGTAATTATAGAAGTTGAGTGGATGATACGAAAAAAAAAAACGAGAAAATGCATAACTTTAATGCATAACAGTGATTACCAAAAAGCGGCAACGATACTGCAAACCGAAATCAGTTGTGAACAGGAACGGCAACACGAATGATTGATCAGAAAAGATGCACGAAAAGACATAAACATTAGTACAAAACGGACAGTTCTGTAGACTAAATAGAATAGCTACTAACGACCACACAGAACAACGCTACCCGAAGAAAAATCTATCATATATGGAAATAGACCCAGAGAAACATTAATGCAGACTTTGTTGGCAAAACAACAAAACAATAAATTACATCATAAGCGAATAGCATAAAAAATACGAAACTGACAAGTGTAGAAAGCAGTCTATGAGGAACTATGCAAATGCATACAATTTCAACGTGCTTAAATGTGGTACAAACAAATCTCGTGAAAAACTCGCGAAAGACTTGTGAAAAACAAAAAGCATAAAATTATATGGGATATAGAAATGAAAACGGACAAATGCATGCAAGAAATGAGACTGGACGTGATAATTGCCAACCAAAAGGAATAAACCTTCCAGTGGTTGGCAAGATGAATATGCAAAAGACAGAGAAATTAAGAAAATTTAAGGAACTTGTTAGACAGCTGAAATTTTGGAACTTAAAAAAACTGAATATCAATAATTGTAGGAGTGTTATTCAGAGTTCTGAACAATCTGAAAGATTAGAAGAAACTGGAATCAAAGTGAAGATTCATACCATGCAAAGTTTGTCCTTGATAAAAAAATCTCTGAACTATTAAGAAAAATCTTCGAGTGCAGAAACCAATCATCATAGCCATATGCTACCGAGCGACCACATGTGAGTTGAAATGGAATAACGTTCCGTAAACAGAACTAGTAAACAGTTCTAGTAAAACTAGAAAGAACATAACACTGATCCAAAATACTACTAGGGTAGAAATGTAGGAAATGTCACATCAGCTGAACGACGAGTGTGCACAAAAGCGCGGTGGCATCAGCTGAAAATCGTCGTGAACAGAAGGGAGAAGAATATCCAGACGTTGACCGGAAGAAAACGGAGATTACTTAAATCTTAGAAATGCTTGTTACAATTCAAACCGAAAATAGAACGAAAGGAAAACTCAGTAGTAAACGATTGGTAGGAGAAGACAAAATATGTTTAACGATTGCCGAAAGGGGTAAAGAGTTCTGAAATCTTTGAAGATTTACTGTCATCCAGACTCCAAAGAAATACCAACTTTTATTGCCAGTGAGAAATCATTGGTAATGACTAGGGCTATGACAACAGCATATTCTTTTCACTGTTTTGACTCTCTAGTATATATCCGACACAGTTAATCAACCGAGAACCTCTCTATCTAACATCATATAAGATATCAACGAATTCACACTCGAGAGTCAAAACAATGAAAAGAATATGCTGTTGTCATAGCCCTAGTAATGACGTCAAATTTTTGTTAGTTTGTTTGACATCAGATAAAACTTCTTTCTGGTCATTTCATCTCGAAACCAATTCAGGTGGTGATGATAGAAATTCGAGATTCGTATATTACATTTAAAAATATTCTAATATACCATTCGATCGTGTCAACTATTACTACTACTACTACTACTACTAATACTAACATTTTTTAAAACCGTAGTCTCAGTGGCCCTTTCAGTGAGTTATTTTCAATGTATTCAATGGAGGTTTGGACGAAATTGGCTTTATTACTTCCTTGTTTTATGACGATCCTTACTATAGTTATTCACTAAAGAAAAAAAAACGCGTCTAATTAATTTAATGCAAAAAAAAATCGAGAAATCATCAATCATCTAAATTGAGAACCTCCATTAGAAAAAATCGAACAGATCAATTAAATATGCTAATGTGATCGATCTGCGGACACGAGTGGGCATCATGCCAGGAGTTAGGTTAGTTTAAATCATTTTAACATTTCACATTTATATAAATCAGGTTTATCGATTATATGTGCACCTCCTTCCACTTTATATATATATATATATATATATATATATATATATATATATATATATAGTGCCAGCAAAAAGAAAGTCCGCACTTGTAATTTTTTTTAAAATGTTAATTTAAGCTAAATTTAATGCAACTGTTTAAACAACCTATACCTCGTTTGACTAGCCTTTTATTCTTCTATAATGTTACCTTTTCATATTTGACTTTTAATTGAAATATTGTAGTGTTTACGTCAATTTAAAAAATAACTTCAAATTGAAGAGGCCAAAAGAAAATCCGCAGCAACAAATTCGCTTAAAACCAGCTTAAATTATCCCACTTAAATCAGTTTAAAATATCCATCAACGGACAACAAAGCATCTCTAATCGTAATCGTTGTTGTTCCAGGTTATCCAACCTAACATTTAGTTCATATGGCACGACTTTCTCTTAGTGATCGTCAGGAGCTCATCAATCTCCACCTTTCTGGTTTATCAAATTGAGAAATCGGCCGCAGATTGAAATATGAAGAGCACGTGGTACAATGGGGAAAGGAGTGGCTGGTTACTTTTAAGGCATCTAAAACCAAGCTTCTCTCTTTACATCATCAACGTTCTGATTCACATCTGGCATCAATTGAAATGAATGGCTATCATCTTGAGGAGGCCTCAAGTTTTGACAAGCTTCTTTAACCCTTATCCTTGAGTGGCCTTTTGGCCTTGATAAGTGTTGATGCCTATGTAAAAAAAAATTTTTTTAAAGACTGCAAAAGCACCAAAACACCGGCAGTTTTCGTGTTGCCCTTAAATCTCGTCGACTAGACTTACTTCTAACACGGTAGACAATGCGATCAAGATCCGCAGCCTAAGAAACAGATGTGAAACGGTTCTCCAAATCCAACAACAGTTAAAAAGTGCTCTCTTTCTACTCTCAAGAACAGATTAAAGGAATTTAATTTGCGAGGATATGTTGCAAGACGCAAGCCAATAATTTCTGTAAAGAACAGAAAGCGCCGTCTGGACCTCGTCAGATGCAATGAAGATCATGACTCTTCATATTGGTCAAAAGTGCTTTTTAGCGACGAAAGCAAGTGCAATAGGCTAGGAACTGATGGTAGGCAGTACGTCCATCGGAGGAAAGACGAAGAATGTAATCCTAGGTGCTTAGTTTCAACGCGGCAAGGTGGTGGAGGTTCAGTTTTGGTGTGGGGCATTATTAGTACCAATGGTCCAGGGCCTATAGTTTGCTTGCATGATGGAATTTATTCGACCAAGTACATTAATATGTTGACTGAGCATTTTCTACCCTATTTTGATCGGAATTTGGATGGTAATCCTATCTTCATGCAGGATAATGCTCCCATTCACACAGCTGGCAATGTCAAGAGGTTCCTGGAAGAGCATGATATTCCGTGTTTGGATTGGTCTGCACAATCTCCAGACCTCAATCATATCGAAAACATATGACATTACATCAAGCAACAGCTACGTAATGATAAAATGTCAAATTTGGAAGGACTTTGAACAAAAATTTAAAAGAAAAGGGATGCCCTTTCCCCGGAATATTGCTGCAGTCTAATTCAAGGAATTCCCAAAAGATTGCAGGCTGTCAAATTGCAGAAAGACTATGCTACTAAATATTAACTAGTTCATTGTGTTCCTGCTGTGTTTGTATTGCATTAATGTCATAAAGTTAGATTGAAATAACAATTTTCCATTATGCGGACCTCTTTTTACCTCCTCAATTTGAAGTTATTTTTTTTAATTAAAGTGAATACTAGAATATTTCAGTTAAAATTCAAATATGGACAGGTCAAATTATAGAAGAATAAAAGGCGAATCAAATGAGGTATAGGTTGCTTAAACAGTTACATTAAATTTAGCTTAAATTTACAGGGTTTTTTTAATACAAGTGCGGACTTTCTGTCGCATATATATATATATATATATA
This sequence comes from Euprymna scolopes, assembly GCF_053919585.1. Classification (NCBI taxonomy): domain Eukaryota; kingdom Metazoa; phylum Mollusca; class Cephalopoda; order Sepiida; family Sepiolidae; genus Euprymna; species Euprymna scolopes. The sequence continues at coordinate 56,862,924 of NC_136494.1, forward strand.
TATATATATATATATATATATATATATATATAGTTCAAATCAATTTATATGGGAATCGATATCCTAGAGAATAGTAGAGCTCAATAGTAATACCTTTTAATAGTTATTTTAAAAAATGATAATAAACTATAAATAAATAGATTTATAAATCAAAATCCGTGTGATTTATCGTCAGATTCGAAGCAAAGTGTAGTTAACACGTGCTTCTATAAGAATCAAAAACATACTTAAAACAACGAAGCACTTATCGTCAAAGCAATATTATCAAATGAGAAACCTTCCACCGTCCACGTAAAATGTGATGTAATAAGTTCAAAAAATCGACACAAAAATGCCAAAAAATTGTGAATTGATTCACTTAAAATAGGATTTAAATAATTAAGATTCGGGAATTAAGATAAAAATCTTTTTGTATATCGAAAACAACTTAATGGGTAGAAACTTAACCATTAATACGTACATACTTGGTAGTACGACAAATTTATTGCTCTAAAAACAATACCCCAGCTTTATTTCAAAACTTTTATTGAAATAATCAATTCAGATAGCTTGATTATATAGTAATGCTGTCATCTATTCAATGTAGCCGCCTTCCGCCTCAATCACCGCCTAGATACAAGTCCGGAATTGGGAGTATGCTTTTTTCACGCGCGCCGGGAGGAACTCGGCGAATACACGGCGATCAGGCTGATTTTTGTGTTGTGGGAGGTCATGTTGGTGATGTTCAGTCAGAGAAGAGTACAAAGTCGTTGCACTCCTTCTAAACCAAGTCTTTGGATTTGTGGGTCGGCACCGAGTCCTGCTGCCACACCCAGTGTCAGCCAATGGTCACATGATTGCACCAGGGGATCACTACACTTTTCAGCACATCCAGGTACACTTTTGTGTTGACTTTACAGCCGAGTTCGAAGGTGTGAGGTAGCATGGTGTCGCGCTCACTTGAAATCACACCAGAGACCATAACCGTGGACGGAAACTTCGTTGAGCTGGTCTGTCAAGCGTTGAACCGTCCGAATTTGCATTTTGAGAGTGCTAATAATGATCCTGTTGTCATAACTTGGATCGGTAGAGAGCATGTTTACAGCGGCGCATCTCCGGCGATTTCGCTCGTTGAACATTGTGTTACTTTCAGACTTGATAGAAGGCTCCTGTCGCTCTTGGGATTTCTACCCAACAGGACAACTATTAGATGGTATGCAACAACAAAAAAAACGATTTTCAGCAAACGGAAATGAAATCATGTCTTCTTTTCTAGTGCGACAATTTTATCGTTTCACCCTATACATAGATTTACATACTCCCCTCTTCTGATGGATATTGATTCGCATTTAAAAGCATTAGACGTCGAAATGCCTCGAAGAACATATATATCCTATCCCGTACCCCGAATTGATGTAATTTTCCTATTAAATGAACGATTAAATTTATATGCATTAATATATCTTTATACTGTCGTTTTTTTCCCTTTATCATTTTTCACGCGCGTGCGCGCTTATGTGTGTGTGTGTGTGTGTGTGCGCGCGCGCGCGCGCGTGTGTGTGTGTGTGTGTGTGTGTGTGTGTGTGTGTGTGTGTGTGTGTGTGTGTGTGTGTGTGTGTGTGTGTTTAATAATCATGGGCGTCCGGTCGATTAAAAAAATCTGAAAGATATAAAGGCAATACGTAATTATATATATATATATATATATATATATAGAGAGAGAGAGAGAGAGAGAGAGAGAGAGAGAGAGAGAGAGAGAATACATATGTGTTATAGAATACAAAGTTGTAATGTGATTAGTGGTCCTTGTTTTGATTGTTTGTTTGTTTGTTTGTTTGTTTGTTTGTTTTGTTTTTCATCTTCATGTGTTATAGGGTGTCCAACAAATCCTCCAAAACGTGACATACACGCGGATCTGATACAGACGTACGTTGAAAACAAGGTGATATGAACAATTGAACAAGACAGAAACAATCCGTTTGCATGTTCCCACCTGACTATAGCTTGGATGTCTTCAAGTCCAACATAAACAAATTCCTGATGAATCACTCCCTTAATTAAGACACTTTACCAAATCTTCAATACTAACGATTACTACGATACTAACCCATTGATTACTGTACACTCAATAACCCTTATCTCCGAGTGGCTTCCGGGCCTTGATAAGTGGTGACCCCCATGTAAAAAAAGATACATATGTTCCTTTGTTTTTGTTTTACGGATACAACCGACCATCTCGTGTTCTCTATCTCTTGCATCTAAATCACGTATTGTCATATTGTTGTTTGTACATGCACGTTTTTTTAGCAATGCAATCACATCTGAACGGCCCTTCGGTGCATCTATTATACAACACAAACATATATTGTTGGATTTTCAAAGTTATACCCAATAGCAATTAAGCTGAAAAATCATACATTATTTATGGCTATTTTTCATTTGTTATTAGTGTATCCTATTACTGATAATATAATAACACATTTAGCTTCAGTTAACTTTAAAACTTATTTAATCCGGTGAAGTTAACTCATAATATGAAACATTTTAATATAATTACCTTTAAATAATTAACAGAAGTTATAGCTCATTTTAACGTGAACAATCTATAAGTATTACCTGTGTTTAGTTTAAGACTTAAACTATGCAAAGAAATAAGAATTAACAATAAAATGATTTTACTGAATCCTGAGCAACACCGAATTATCTAATAATAAATAAATACGCATTGGATAAAGCATAATATCTTTGGAAGGAGAAACTTATCTTTGGTATAATGACTGTTTATTACCCGTATTCGTTTGCTACATATAATTCGGTGCTTCGCTCGAAGGCAACAAGATGACATCGACCCCAATTTACTAGCAATAAGTTTGTCAAACAATGAAAGCAAAACCGGCATTTGATATAATAGTGATACTAATCAGAACGAATCGAAAATAGTTGCAGAATAACCCCGTGGAAACATAATAAGCGATATAAAGAGAAATATGAATTAGAGTTCACATCAATTACGTATTCCATTCGCTTTTCTTTAATAAACATCATTCCGTTCTGCCTCAAGTTTTGCAATGTGATTTCCGTTGGGGAGTATAGGGTTAATTGAATAATTTCATTTATTGGCATTAACAATCAGTTGCTTGTGACAGACCAGTTGATATTACTTTGTCAAATTATTCGACGTGAATAGATGTTATCTTGCAAGAGTCTGCGATCGTGGCTCTCCGTAAGATTAGGGAAAATCACGTTCGTAACACTTCTTAAATAAGGTTAGTCACGATCGATGCGTTACGTAAGATGGTCTCTATCTATAGAATTTTAACTACGCCACAATCGTGGCTTTCCACGGAATTTTGCTAAGTTATAATTGTAGATTTGAAATTTGGTTAAGCTATATGTAAACAATATTATGTTAATGTGAGTGCTCTCCACGTTTCAAAACTCGTTTTATACTCATGATCATAATTATCCATCTCTAGCACCTTTCCCGAGCGTCAAACTTTCAAACTTCTGGACCTATGAATTAGAGGAAACGTGAATTGTAATAAATAAATAGGAGATACTACTAAATCTTCTGTCAAAAAGTGAGCATTCTTTACGGAACTATAAAACATAATATGTCTGATAGTAAATTATAATTCTATAAAATCACCGTCCGCCAATGCATAGAATATTGTTGCTACATCTGGGATGAAACCACAGTTTCTCCCTCTCGAACAGGATAAAAAAGTCTCTAACCTAATATGTCCCGCACTCTCTAATGGTATCTAGTCCTTGTCATATGGCCGGAATATTGCATCTTTGTGATTATTTTGCAAATACTTCTATGTGCTCCGACGAACTTACAATTTAAATGCAATGTCAACAAAAATCATGCTAGAACTTCCCACATAGAGTGTCGAATATAAATATAGATCCTAATAACAGTAACCTTTTACGTTTCAGTGAAAATATTGTTTTGGATGAAATAATGATTGTTTTTAAGCTATGATCTGAGTTTTCCCTAAGATTTGGTTTAGCTACAATCAGAACGTTCAACGAGATTGGGTTATTTTACGATCCTTATGTCACTATCCTAGCTTTCCGTGAAGTTTGATTAATATTATAAACGTTTTGCTGTTGTTTAGTTATATATCACCGTTACTCTACAATATTTCTTTAGTTGGTTTGCCTAATTGTAGCAGTAGTGAGTTTAAAATCGGACATTTCACCGTAAGGTTATATTAAGTAAGAAATTGGAAAATCCTATTAGAAATTTTAAGTTTTAGAATATAGATTACATATTAGGATATTACGTCATGCACAGGAAGTATGAAACGAAACGTGTCAAATAAAAGAAAGAAATGTGCCTACTATATTCAGACTTTATTTTTGAAAGCTTTGTTTTCATTCGTTCCCTCGAGGACAAGTTAAAGAGAAGCTCACATAATATGTAAAAGAATAAAACAGCAAAAAAAGCATGACGCCCTTGATACTATTTTGTTTTTTGTTAATTCCAAATAGTAATTTATTGAATAAAGATAATTTTTTGAAAGCAAACTAGTATTTTAACCGTATATATTTCGGGGTTGCATACTTGTTCAAGAGTACACATGTATAAGTTAACATAATAATTTCGAGTGAATTTGAATTCGCTTTGACGACTCCACTGTCCATCTCATTAACCATAAAGACACATGTTTCTCTTTATCTAAAGAATGACAGCTATTACCTCCGTCAATAAGGCCCTTTGATAACAGTAATCATCATACAATCTTTCTGCCTGATCAGATAAAGTATTGTTTAATTATCAACGTTTCCATGACATAACTTCGGAAATAGTTCAACCAAAATGGAGAATTAAGGTCTATATATTAATTTTACCAATTGCCGGACGAAAGTATACTTGTTAAAATTGAATGTAATCGACTACCACATGATCTTAAAATACTTTCTGATTATTGAAATTACAGTTACTTACAAGTGAAACTTTGAAATTAAAACAAGTACTCATACTGTTTTAAAATTTTACTAACCTAAGTAACGTTGAATATTCTGTGGTATCGATATACGTTTTTAAAGTATGGACGTTACTCCCAGGATACAATTGTGAATCCGGGTGATTGACTGATATATCACTGCTCTTTGTAAGAAAAGTAATTAGTCAGCTACTGTAATTTACAAAACATTCTGAAAATGTAAAATCTCATTAGTTTCTATCAGAAAATTATGCGTCAAATAGGATCATTGAAACTGTAGGCGCCAAGATAATCGTTCCTCTTTTGGAAGTCCAAGAGCTTTATTAATGAATTGACGCTCTATTTAGGTAAGTAAATAAAATTTGCATAGCACATGAACAAGTGAATAAAGCCGTTGTTTAAGAGATATTATAGAGTGCATTCTACTATACTCGTTCTGAATGCAATCCCTAGTACAAACACATAATAAAAAATTAATATATAAAACAAATAATAAAAAATAAATATATAAAACGTATTGAACATGAAATTATACAATGGATGTATTAAAAGATAGAGTTGGAAATTCCTAGTAGTTAATTAAAAAAGGCAAGAGAGTATATCGTGTGTAATGTTGTGAAAATAGAGAACATCTAAAAATAATAAAATACTCAGAAACATGTTAACGATATAAACAAATAAATACATTTTTAACACTAAAATTGTCGTTGCCTTTTTTAATCTTCTTCTGATCTCTTCAAATGATGAAAAGAACATCTTCACAGCTTGCTCTTGAGGTAGACAATATAACAGTAATACGAATCTGGGATTTCGGAATATATTAAAATCAAAACTCTATTAATTGATTCCGAACTATTTAATTGAACTCAGGAAACAAATAATACAAGAACTTCTAAGACATATAGAGCAAAAATTCATCTTTCTATCACAATTGAAAAGAACCCTTATTTCATTTTCCGTGTACATAAAGTAAAATGGAATTTCTATAAAACGTTTATTTATTGTAATTGTCTATATTTTTGAGATGAGGTGTTTTCATTGATTGAGATTGTCGGACTGACTTCCTCATCTTGGTTGTTATCGTCACAACGTTTCGGCCGTTTTGCCCTCCGGCCTTCATCAGGTGTTTTGTATCGAACTGGGGAACCGTTTGTTAGGAGTCTCGAACCCAACCCTTTATTATTATTACGGGGGTACCGTGTTCGGACTCCAGCTAGGCTCTGAGACATAGTTGCTGATTCTGTTTTGAATGTTACTTTTTTACTGCCTTTGGGTAACTGTAAACTTTGATACAACGTCTAGGACCACTCGGTCATATGTCATTAGTTACCCTGATGAAGGCCGAAGGGCAAAACGGCCGAAACGTTGTGACGATAACAACCAAGATGAGGAAGTCAGTCCGACAATCTCAATCAACGTTTTATTTATAACCAGCCATCTGTGAAAGACACTACCACATAGCTGCTCCCTTATAACATGGCGATCTTCAAGTTTAATGTTAATAAGAATGTGTTATAAACCATTCGCCTGAGTAATCACATTATTTATTTAACTATTTCCAATCCTCTCGTAATATTTTCTATCGTTCTACAGATAATCTATCAATCATTAAAAGAAAAACTATCTAGTTGAATGAAAAGTCTTATTTAAACTAAAATTATTTTTATACTTACTAGTATATTGCAAATATAATAATAATACGCTAAGGTTTTACATGTTCTTACGTACGTTATCATTTTCACACACATTTAAAAAAAATCCGATGGTGATCAGTGATTTATATGATTTAACTAAGAAATCTAAAGCTATTCCGATTTTACCTATTTTAAAATGATTTTTTCCGATATGTTATGTTGTCCCGTAAATGAAAACAGTACGATTTTCAATAAATACAATTCAAAAAGTGGCATTCGTTTTTATTAAGTTGTGAAATGATTATTATTTTACGGTAAAAAGAGAGAGAAATAATTATTATTTTAAGAATAATTGAATTATTATAATTTCGAATAAATATATATTAGGCATAGATTTTTATAAAAGAAGCAAGTGCGATTATTTATTAGTAATATTGACTCTGAATGATATTATTGTTACAAAAATATTATTGTTAACAGTGATGTAAAAAGCAACGAAGACTTGACACAGAGTCTCGCTAGGTAATATATAAAACATGCTTTTAAAAACATTTTGAAAGACCATTCGATTGTTCATTGTATTCAGTTTTATGTAAATTTCGGTTTTCTGAGAAATCATTTTTTAATTTTCAGTTGTTTTTGTATTATTGTATATTTTATGCATATAAGCGTATTGCACAGTAAATAGAATGTGTTTTTTTTTATATGGTAGTCACCACTTATCAAGGCCCGGAAGCCACTCGAGGATAAGGGTTATTATGTGTACAGTAGTCAATAGGATAATATCGTAGTAATCGTTAGTAATGGAGATTTAATAAAGTGTCTTACTTAAGGGGTCGGTTTATCAGGAATTTGTTTATGTTGGACTTGAAGACATCCAAGTTGTAGTCATGTGGGAAACAGGCAAACGGAAGAGAATTCCACAGGCGTGCAATTCTAAGAAAGAAGCTTTGTTCATGGAATGTACGTTTTGATTTAGGCACAGATAAAGAATGCGGAAAATTACTGACAGTGGTTTTAGCTAGACGGGTGATTTTCATGAAAGATTGGCGAGAGGAGACCAGAGATTGGAGCTCAGACGAACATTTTCCATGGAAATAATGATAAAACAACGTTTATTTTGATAACTAGTTGTGCTGTTATTTATTTTAACCGAGTTATACGTTGGGTCATAATCACTATAACTATTAATTCTACTTTGATTTAATTTGAAAATTAATAAACTGTGTCATATCTGTCATGATATTGTTCCCGCGTAACTAAAAATGATAAGTCTTTTTGCTTCTATGTAACCATTTTTATCTTATTGTGTACTCATTAGAAGTTCTCACACATTTCATCATCCGAGATTTCTCACTGACAACAACAGGTGGTATTCCCTGGAGTTTGAGTAACAAGAAGTCTCCCCAGATTTACAGTACTCTCCACCTTTTTCCAAAAGTTTTGCAAATAAATTTTCATCATAGCAACGGTCGCTTTTTCTTTACCTTTCGCTGGTAATGACCATTGACTATCATTAAAATTTGAGTGGCAATAAACATCACCAAGGTCCCCTTCTCACTCATGCAGGGGAAGTCTTCTTAGTGCCATCTCTCCTCGGTCTTTCCATCCTCCTCGACCTTTCTCGACTATTTGATGTGGCGCTGATTGTTGACTGCACTATATTTTTTGTGGAGGGATAAACTTACGATTTTACAGTTTTAGTTTACTTGGTTTCCTGTGGTGTTCCGTTATCTTTTTGTTTTCCTTCTGTTGCAGTTCTATGTTACTGGTTAGCGTTTGTAGCTTATGTGTATTAGTCTCCGCATTCCTTAATATTTAAGCCGTTTTCATTGTTGCTATCTGTTGTATCTTATCGGCCATCCCTCTGATTTCAATTTCTCCCATTCTTTTTCGAATGTTTATGTGATTGCGCATTATTATTATTATTATTATTAGTAGTAGTAGTAGTAGTAGTAGTAGTAGTATAAGTATTATTATTATTATTATTATTATTATTATAATAATAATAATAATAATAATAATAATGATAATAATGATGATGATGATGATGATGATGATGATGATGATGATGATGATGATGATAATAATAATAATAATAATAATAATAATAGGGAAATATTTTCCTGCATTAGTTTTATATAGATCGGAGTAGCTAAGCGTATTATTTTACCATCTAATTTGGTGGCTTGCACAGACACACTGTATTTTGAATTGTAACGGTGAAAAAAAGTCATTCGTTCGCTAATTGAATGCATAAACATAAGAAATATAAGAAAATAGTTGAATCAACGTAGAGTAAGAGGGACGAGAAAAATATAGATAACTAAGAGATGGGTGACTTGTTCAGTTTAATAGACATCACTACTAATAAGAGCAATTAAAACAATTATTTAAGCAAAAATTAATCTTTCTATCACAAGTGAAAATAACTTTTCTTTATTTTTCCGTTTGCATAATGTAAAACTGAATTTTCTATTAAAAAGAAAAGTTTTATTAGAACTGAATTTTCTATTAAAAACAAAGTTTTATTAGAACTGAATTTTCTATTAAAAAAACAAAGTTTTATTAGAACTGAATTTTCTATTAAAAAAAAAAGTTTAATTAGAACTGAATTTTCTATTAAAAAAAAAGTTTAATTAGAACTGAATTTTCTATTTAAAAAAAAGTTTTATTAGAACTGAATTTTCTATTAAAAACAAAGTTTTATTAGAACTGAATTTTCTATTAAAAACAAAGTTTTATTAGAACTGAATTTTCTATTAAAAAAAAAAGTTTTATTAGAACTGAATTTTCTATTAAAAAAAAAGTTTTATTAGAACTGAATTTTCTATTAAAAAAAAAAGTTTAATTAGAACTGAATTTTCTATTAAAAAAAAAAGTTTAATTAGAACTGAATTTTCTATTAAAAAAAAAGTTTTATTAGAACTGAATTTTCTATTAAAAACAAAGTTTTATTAGAACTGAATTTTCTATTTAAAAAAAAAGTTTTATTAGAACTGAATTTTCTATTAAAAAAAAAGTTTAATTAGAACTAGCCATCTTTGAAAGAAACTACCACAGAGCTGCTTCCTTATAACATTGCCATCTTCACGCTTAATGTTAAGAAAATGTGCTATAAACCGTTCACATGAGTAATCACATGATTTAATTAACTATTTCCAATCCTCTCGTAACATTCTTATCATTTTGCTGGAAAGTTATCAATTAATAAAAGAAAAAAAAACTATCCCGTTGAATGAAAAATCTTATTAAAACTATAAAAAAAACTATAAATCTTATTAAAACTATAAAAAAAACTATAAGCTAAGTTAAAGCATGTATTTTGTGTTATTAAATTATCAGGTTAACGGAAAAGTTCTTGCAGTTTTTAAATTTTAAATTCAGATGAACATATCTCGGTTTAAACAAAAATTGATTAATCAAAATAAGCACCATCAGAATCAACACACTTTTACCAACGCAAAACAAGTGTATTTATGACAGTAATATAAAAATCTTGCGTTCTGATGGCGATGAAGTCGCTGAATGCGTTTTTCATATCGCTTAGGTTTTTGAAGCTTTTCTCACGCAGAAAGTTGTCGAAATGCTTGAAAAAATGATAGTCGGTAGGTCTGGAGAGTATGACGGATGGGGCATAGTTTCGTCGCCTAATTCGGTCAACTTCTGCAGTGGCGGTTTAGCAACTTGCGGTCGGGCATTGTTATGGAGAAGAATTGGGCTTTTTCTGTTGGCTAATGATGGGTGTCATTGTCAAAGTTTCTGATGCATTCCATCCATTCGTTGACAGTACTTCTCCGCCGTAATGGTTTCGCCTACATTCAAAAGTCTGTAATGGATGAAGCCGGTCGCAGACCACCAAACAGTCAGTATGATCTTATTTGGCTTCAGGAAGTGTTGTGGAGCTTCGTCAATGTTAAGCTGAGCATCGCTGGTTGTCGTAAGGAACCCACTTTTCATCATAAGTAACAGCCCAGTCGAGAAACGAGTGGTTCGAGAAGGTGGCATGTTATAACAGCGTTTCTTTTTGGTTGTCGTTCCATTCGTGAGGCACACATTTATCAAGTTTTTTGTCTTTTTATCTCTCTCAAATAGAAATTGTCGTACATCTTACATCTAATTCAGAAGCAAGTTCTCAAATAGTCGTGCGTTGATTGGCGCCGACTAAGGCTCTTATTTGATCGTTGTCGACATCCGATAGCTGACCACTAACTACGCTCATCATCTTCAAAATGTTGCCGCCATGAAATTTCTTAAACGACCATTGTGCTGTGCGTTCAGTAGTGGTTCCTTGGCAAAATGCTTCATTGGTATCGCTAGCTGTTTCAGAAGCTTTTCGACCTAGCTTGAATTGAATTAAGAAATTTGCGCGAATTTGCTTATTTTCATCTTGTATTAACCGTTCCGAAAAGAAGACACAATTGTTTTAAAATGATTGTAATTTAAACGATTAAATAGAACGAAGAACGCTCTTTAAATGATGTATAAAGTAAAGATGTTATAACGAAAACATTTTTGAAAATGCGTCATTTAAAATTATTAATTTCGCAAGAACTTTCCCAACAACGCAATATATAGGGAAACTGTTATTAAATTAAATAGGCTCATAAAAAAGACTGATGAACTCACATTTTATATGATGATAAATGTTTCTGTGAAAAATATGTTTCTCACAAGCCACCCTATATTTATAAAAAGATTTTCAACTTTTTCTTTTTTTTTATTTAGTCGTACACGTACACAAATGATCAACGACGTCTCTTCCTTTCTCACTTTGGTGTGAAGTTTTATGTGTTGTAACTGATTGTAAAGATCAAAAAACATAGTTTATTGTAGATATGCAATTTTCATGCGTAAAAACTATAAGAAATTTCAGAAAAGATTTAGAGATAGTCGTATTCAGTTATTTATTTTATTATTATTTTATTCATATTTCTGCCGTATTTTTATCTGAAAAAAAAACAAACAGTAGAGTAACTTTGCTAGAATATTCCGAAACATTGAATCAAGCTCAGAAGAAAAACGATAGCCAGATAAGATTTGTGGGAAAGTTATTTATTTATTTATTATTTTCTTTAGATTTATTTTATTATTTAATATCTTTTTATTTTGTTCAGTGGGGACCCTTTTCCATTTCTTAATCAATGAATTGACTGACGCAATACATTTTTATCATGTTTTTTCTTATTTTTTATTCATTGTTTTTCACATCGCTGTCAGGATCTATAAAGAGTGAGACACTATTATTATCCGCCATTATTTAGTTTATTTATTGCGTTTTTTTTTTTAATTCTTTGCGTGTTTTGTTTTGCTGAAGTATTTTTATTTCTTTAGCTTTCTTTCATTTTCACTTACTGATTTATAAAACGTTACTTTCTTGGTCAAGTTATCAGACGAATGAAGAGAATGAAAGCTGTAGAATGTCGTAACGAAACGTAATACTTTCTTAGCATTGTAAAAGACATGTTGTAAGGGCCCAGGAGTTACTGTTTCTGGATAGGTGTTTTGATAAACAAGCTGTAACGTCCACAACAACAAAGTAACAAACGTAATATCAAAATCATAAGAATCAGAACTGCTACAAGTCCTTCTATTATTTTTTATTCAATATCACCCCAAACAAGGCAAGTGCCACTTTGAAGTAGGGGGCTACTATCGGGGACATAATTTGCGGGGGTATTATGAAGAGAGATGAGTAGAAAGATGTTTGTTCACATTACACTTGAACTTCTGCCTATCAGTACAGTTGAGAAAGCAGTATCCAGGAAGGGAGTTCACAAGGCTTGCAGTTCTGCGGAATAAACTATTGGAGTAAAAGGCTTTCTTACACCTAGGGATATCTACTGTAAAGGGGTGGAACTTAGTTGCGTGTCTGGTTTGTCGGTGGTAGTCACGTCGAGGAGGTGCTTGCAGTTCGTCAGAGCATTCACCATTAAAGTATTTGCAGAACAGGCAGAGGGATGCAACATTGCGTCGATGGGACAGAGGCTGAAGCCAAAATGACAGTTCAGGACCTATCAGGTTGGCGACTCTCTTTTGAACCCTGTCTAGGAGTGAGAGACAAGCAGCAGATGCACTAGTCCAAATGTCACAGCAGTACTTCATACATGAGCGAATGGTGGCCTTATAGAGGTACAGGATACTTTCAGGCGTAAGTAATTTTCTGGCACGGTAGAGAGAGCCCACCTTCTTTGCAGCAGCCTTGGCAATAATCTCAATGTATATATTCCAGTTCATGTTCCCTGTAAACGTTAGGTCGAGGAGTTAAAAGGAAGTACTTTCAGGCATCGTGTTCTTGGCCATTGCTATTGGTGGTAGAAAAGGTTTCTTGTAGTTATTGAAGAAAACAAGCATTGAATGCGATCATCCATTTTTGTCTCCATTCCAGTACAGATTGGAGGTAATCCTCTAGTGTTTCTGCCTTTTCCTTAGATATGTTTTTATTTGTTTTCCCCTCATGCCTGTTATAGAGGGCGGTATCATCGGCAAATATACCCATCTCCGGAACAATTTTATCAGGGAGGTCATTTATGAATATCAGGAATAATAAAGGTCCAAGGATAGACCCTTGGGTACTCCCGCATTTATATCATATTGTTTGGATGTTCGACCGTCGAGGACAACTTGGATTTTTCTCTTACTTAAGAAGGATTTAATTATGTTAAATATTCTTCCAGTGATACCATATGATCTAATTTTCCTTAGAAGACCATCGAGCCATACCCTGTCAAAAGCCTTAGATATATCACGGGCTACTGCTCTACCCTCCCCTGTTTTTTCCCGTGAACGGTATATACGTTCAGAGACTACAGTTAAGATATTTGCTGTTGAACGGGCTTGCCTGAATCCATATTGTTTGTCGGTCAGGAGTTTAGCAGCTGTTAGGTGCTGGATTAGGCCTTGATTAACTAAAGACTCAAATATTTTGGTGAAAAGTGGGAGGAGGCTAATGGGGCGATAATTTAGTGGGTCAGTTCTCTCTCTCTCTCTCTCTCTCTCTCTCTCTCTATGTATATATATATATATATATATATATATATATATAGATAGATAGATAGATAGATAGATAGATAGATATAAATATATATATAGATATAGATATAGATATAGAGAGAGGTGTGTGTGTGTGTGTGTGTGTGTAGAAATATGTTTCTTCAATTATATTTTACCTTGATACGAATCCTTTAATTTATTACGCCCGATGTAATTACAGAGCATATAACAAATAAATCACAAAATTTCGAAATTTCAAGATGTTGACAATCTTACAATTTATTCCTTTAAGTAACTTGACATACACAATTGTTTTACAACACCCGTTTTGTAGCGAAAAATCATTCATTTAATTATTATATCAATCAGTGAATTTATTTTGCCTTTAAATCATCAGACGAAAAGCCACTTATCAATTTTAAAAGAAAGGTAACTTTTCTTCCAATTTTTGGATTTTGTAATCATGCCCATATGCATTTCTTTTCTTTCAAAACTGATTGTTATTCTAATGAGTTAATGGTTAAATAAATTAATTGATTGATATAATAACTGAATGAAAGATTTTGCGCTACGAAACAGATGTTGTTAAGAAGTGTGCGTATCAATATACTTAAATGAAAGAAATTGTAAGATAGTCAACCTCTTGAAATTTGCAATATAGATTTTCTGTCATTTATTAGTTTTGTATATATATATATGTATATATATATATATATATATATATATATATATATATATATATATATATATATATATATATATAAAGGGGGTTTACAAAGTCATTTTGTCTATATTACAATTTTTGGAAATTACCATCTATGTGCGGTAAAAAAAAGACTGTAAAAATGATAGAGACCACGTTAGAGAAGATGGCCACGTTAGACCCGCGTAGCGAGAGAATGAGGAATCAAATTCTTTCTTAAAACCCGAAACAGGAGTTGAAGTTCTTTCTTATTTTTTGTCTTTTTTTTTTTGTATCTGAGTCTACATGTTGGGTTCCTCTTGTCTACATGTTAACGCGTGTGTAAATGTGTGTGTGTAACGTTACAATCATGCCCCGTCGCTGTTCGCTTTGAGTTGGGTCGAGATTGAAAGTCTTAAAAATAGCGTAGATCGGCTCTTTCTCTACGTGTAACGTGTACCTACGTCATCTAAGCGACGTTTTTTTATTGGTTTTGGTGGCGTTTATGAGCATGTTTTGTACCTTGTATGATATACTTGATACCGCCAATCCTTAACCATTTAATTTAAGGTCAGCGTTGCTTTAGTAATATCATACATTAGTTTCGAAAATACATCCAAATTTCGTTGCGCAAGTTCAATTATTTTTGTATTTCTATCTTTATATAAAGAAACTAAAATGTAAGAAGCTGATATAGTCGAACCATTTACGTATTTATCAACCCTTCTTGTTGCTTGGGTGGATATTGGTTTTTGTGTTTTCCTAAACATTTCAACCTCTTTGTTTGCGTTTAAACAAAACAGTTTTTTTTTATTAAACTCTGTGACGCTTTTATTTTCCTGATTGTTGCTTCGTTGTTTCCCGATGAATTTTCGAATTATATACATTATTATTTTTTATGTCTCCAATAATTTGCTGTATACAATTCCTTTGAAAAGTCTTTTGTGGTTTTTCATAAACGGTTTAGTTTCGATAGTTAGTTTAGTGCGATACGGTTTGATTTCTTTGACTAATAAGTTGTAAACTTTAAAACAATTCAACCTGAATAGGTTTTCAGATTTTTTAGAACCTACTCTTTCAACTTTTAATAGCCCGTTCAAATTTACTTGTAAATATAATTTATAAAAATAAAACATTAGATGTATGTATGTTTATGTGTGTCTGTGTGAAAATATTTCACCAATAAACTCTTAAACTACTGGTCATATAACGTTGAAATTAACAGCAAATAGTAATTGAAATGATAAAAGAAGAATGAATAAGAATGCCTTTCGTAAAGGTTTTATCAGCTTAAAATATATACACGTGTTTGGCAAAATCAATATGGCGGAATCCTTAGTTCCGGCCAAGGGGAATAACTATGATTCATTTCCTGAAGAGTTACAGTAATTTATTATAACATTTTCCCCTTCAACAATAATTAAGTATGGAATTACAGAAGTTAAATTTAGTCTGTTCAGTACTAGGTTAAAAAGTCCTTATATTTACTTGGAAATCGCCGCATTCTGGACGATCTCCGCACTGACTCACATGGATTTTTGTTCTCAGCATCCACATCGTGGCTAATATGAATATGTTCAGGATCAGGTAAGGGATTCTTCTCCTCCACGTCGATATTGTTTTCGTCAGGTGGCGGTTCTTTACGAGCTTCAGGGCTTGCAGTATTGTTTTCATCGTGTTCGTCTTCTTGATTTGAGGAGTTAGGGGCCAGGTCTCGCACATTGACAGTAGTTTCCGCACCAGAGGGTAGTCGTACATGAGCATAGTAGGGGTTGATGTCTAATAAGGTAGCAGGGGTTACTGGAGGGTCGAGCTTACTAGACTTAGTATGGTTTCTGACATATACTGGGCCTGGTTTCGCCCAAGTGGGAACAGAAGTTCCGGAGGAAGATCTACGACTATATTTGAACATTCTCTCATGAGGAGTCGTATTGGTGGCAGTGAATAGTAACGACCTGATTGAATGGAGAGCGTTTGGTAGTATATCTTCCCAATGAGGCAGTTTCATGTTGCTAGAGTGTAAGGTCGTTTGGATGGTCTTCCATAAAGTTCCATTGAGCTTCTCAACTTGCCCGTTACCCTCAGGGTGATACCTACTTGTTTTAGAGGTGGCGATATCTTTGCCACGTAAGTAATCTTTGATTTCTCCTGCAAGGAAGGCGGCAGCCCGGTCAGTGTGTATCATATCGGGCATGCCAAAAATAGCAAATAGTTGGTTTAGGCAATGGATCACGGTTTTGCTAGTCATATCCTTACAGGGGAAGGCAAAGGGAAAGCGAGTATATTCATCAATTATGGTGAGTAAGTATTTGTTACCACGTACAGAAGTAGGTAAAGGGCCTTTAAAGTCGATGTTTAGTCGCTGGAAAGGTAGTATAGCCTGTATGAGTGTTCCTTTGTTACAACTGGCAAATTTAGGTTTCAAATACTGACAGGAGGGGCACGAGTCTGTTATGTTTTTAATTTGTTCTAAAGAGAAAGAAAGGTTTCTTGTCCGGATGAAGTGGCTGAGTCGCGTGACTCCAGGATGGCATAATGTAGCATGCAAGTCGCGGAGGTCTTGCAAAGTGTGCGTTAATGCAGAGATGCGAGAAAACGTATCAGCAGCTGTATTTTCCGTTCCTGGGCGGTAAGTAATGCTGAATTTTAATTGTAATAGTTCGATCCGCTAACGACATATCTTATCATTTTTAATTTTTGATTTTCTCTTATTATCGAACATAAAACTGACGCTCTTTTGATCTGTAATAACTTTGAAATGTCTCCCGAGTAAGAAGTGTCGCCACTTTCGAAGAGCTTCGACAATCGCAGCAGCTTCCTTTTCGACCGCGTGATGTCTAATCTCGTTCGGGCTTAGTGTCCGAGAAAAGAATGCAACGGGTCTACCCTGTTGGTTCAGCGTAGCAGCAATGCAGTATTTACTGGCATCAGTTTCCACTACAAATTCTTTGTCCGGGTCAACAGTTATAAGGGTGGCATTACTTAAGTCGGTCTTCAGCGTCTGAAAAGAATTTAGAATAGACGGGGGTAGTGGAAACTCCCTGTTATGGTTCAGTGGCAGTAAAAATATCGAATGAATTTACTATAGTAAGAGAACATACCAATTATTCGTTTTTGCGACTGTAAATTTAGAGGCGGTGGCATTTCAAGGAGTGGTTTTAGCCTCAGGTAATCAGGAGTAATTTGGTTGCTCTGGATTGTGTACCCAAGAAGTGTGATAGAAGTAGTAGAAATGATGCTCTTACTTTGGTTGAGTGTGATGTTGCATTTTTTTGCTACATTATAAAACCTTTGAAGGTTGTAATCATGTTCTTGTTGATCCTTTCCGCATTTCGTGACATTGTCTACATACACAAAAGTATCTGTTAATTTTTCTCTTTCAACAATGCCATCGATGCATCTTTGAAAGGCACTCACTCAGTGACTCCAAAATGGATACGAGTAAATTGGTAAAGTTTTCCATTTACTTCGAATGCTGTGTATTTCCGATCGGCGTGACTAATTGGGATTTGATGGTAAGCAGGCTTCAGGTCAAGTGTTGTAAAAACGTTGTATCGAGCTATGTCATCAATCATTTTAGTAATGTTAGGCATGGGATAGGCATCTAGTTCTGTAAATCTATTTATGGTGTCGCTGTAGTCGACCACCATTCTTTTTTTTTATTCTCGTTAAAGGTCACTAAAACTTGGGCTCGCCAAGGAGATATAGAGGGCTCTATTATGCCTTCTCTCAGCATTCTGGCAGTTTCCTCTTTAATAAAAATGTTGTCAGTGAATGAGTGACGACGAGATTTGGTGGCAATAGGGGTCGTCCGAGTAGAAAGATGAGAGAAGAGGGGAGGAGGAGAAATTTTGATACATGGAAAACTGTTACTCTTACCCATCGCTCCAATAACAAGTTCTTCCCTGGGACCGTCGAATTTCAACGTCACAGTTTTATATTGTTTTAGAAGGTCTTTTCCGACAATCATATCCGTGAACAGGTCCTTAATTACTTCCACCGTCATGGCGTGGTGGTTTTTACCGTTTAGAGAGATGTCAACAACAGTTTCTCCGATGATTTTAGCATGATGATTCGGGTCCGCCAATGCTACGGTTTTCAGTTTGGGGATAACAAAAAGTTTCAGCTTTCTTGCTGTATTTTTGCTAATGAACGTCCCTACGCTGCCGGAGTCTACCATAGCATTCACTACCTGCCCATTTATTTCGCATTTGGTGTAGGTGATGTCTTTGGCACCCATTCCTAGTCAGGAGAGATTGGGTGGGTGGGGGAGTCCGGGTCGTACAACACAGCAGCAGGAGAGGAGGATGATCTACATACCTTAGCCCAATGGCCATTTTTTTTTACATTTTCTACACTCGGCATTACGCGCAGGACACATCGCCCGTGCATGCCGTGTGTTCCCACAGAAGAAACAAATTCCTTTTTGTAATGTATTTCCTTTTACAGCGGCTAAGGGAGTTTCTTCTGGTTGAACTACGGTAGCTGTTACGCTCGGGTGGTAATCGAAACTGGCCGTATGCTTCTCCGCTTGTTCTAGGGACCTAGCCACTGTAAATGTCTCTTGTAGCGTCGAGAAAGGTTTTTCAAGTAGGCGCTGACGGATAGACGAAGACGAGATGCCGCTAATGAACGCGTCCCGTATATATTGTTTTTTTGTTTTCCTCGGCACTTACCGCTTGAAATTCGCAAGATTTAGCGAATACTTCCAATTGTTGCATGAACTCGTCGATGGTTTGTGTCGGTTTCTGTTTACTTGTCAGGAGTTGATGTCTGTTAAATACAATGTTTGTTGGTTTCATATAAATAGCGTCTAGCGTTTCTATGGCGCCGTTGTAATCCGTGGCGTCGCTTATAATTTCGAAATTGTCGCCGAGACAGAATTGATCAAAGCGAAAAGATTTTGCGCATTGTTTTCGATTTGGCCGTTATTTAACGTGCGTAGGTAGTATTCGAATGTTTACTTCCAATGTTTGTATATTTTTTCCGAATTCGGAGCAGTTGATTCTGTGTTAAATCTGTCTGGCCGCAGTAATTTGTCCATTTTTTTTTAATTTTTATTTTAAGCTGATAAAATTGAAATGATAAAAGAAGAATGAATAAGAATGCCTTTCGTAAAGGTTTTATCAGCTTAAAATATATACACGTGTTTGGCAAAATCAATATGGCGGAATCCTTAGTTCCGGCCAAGGGGAATAACTATGATTCATTTCCTGAAGAGTTACAGTAATTTATTATAACAGTAATCATACACCAAGTATGATTTATAATGTGTAAAATCTTTGTTTGGATGGATGATTAATGCGTAGAGCAATATGTTTGCAAGTTGAAATGCAAAATGTCTATTTCATCTTGCCGACATATTTTATTCCTTTTGCGCATACATAAATTCATTAAGAACTTAAAGTGGTTTAATTTTAAATCTGTTATACTTATCTGTTGATAGCTCAAACAATAGGAAACGCAGCCGAAGCGCTAAATGTTTCGGTTTCGATTTTAGCTGGTGGCATCCAAGTCATTTTTAAAACTTTTGAAATCAATGCTATATATTAGGTACAATATAATATTCAATAGAGAATTGGCTCTGTAATAATAAATACGAAATCTGCATGAATTAAAATTTATTTAAGCGTATTTACAACCGGGTAAGACCGAGCTAGGCCGATCGCACCGCCACTAGGTCTGCAATAAAAGTATTCTTATTGTCTGTTACCGTGCAGGCTGACTTTGGTGTTTTCTGCAAAATCAGTTTGATAAGCTTCTTCTATCTATGTAACTTTTTAATTGAAACGTCAAATCCAGTGCTGGCTGTATTTTCACGGTTTTATTAATATTTTGCCTAATATGTATTTCTGTAAATTTACATTCGACTTTTCGTTGGATTTTGTCTCTCTTATTCTATTTTTTGGCTTCAGTATGAATTTTGCGTGTTTGCGTGTGGAATTTTGTGACAAAGATTACCACAACTTTGACATTTTTTTCATTACGAAACGGGTAGATTTTCCCTAGTGTAATCTTCCGTGTCAATGACAGTCTTGGGGGAATTTTTTCTGTTTCTGAATAGGCCGCTTGTTTTGAAAATAGTAGTAGCCATTTTATTTTTCCTTTTTAGAGAAGTAATGCTTTACTTTATATTGAGACTGTGGCTGGGCGTATTCGGATACTTTTCAGCCGTCATTTTTAGATGTGTATTTCATTTTCATGGCGTATGCCAATTCCTCTATGTTTTTAAAGTTTCTTACAATACCTATAACCATTTGGACAGTTTCCGCAAATTTCTGTAAAGTGGGATTTGTTTTGCTTTCACTAATACTCTCCGTCTAATCTCAGCATTTTCTACTGACACTAGCCCTTGAGCTAAAATGAGACATTTAAAAGCATCTTCTGATAATTCTGCTAGTCTTAAGTCGCTATAGTGCTTGTTTATGACTATTGCTATGACTACAGAATATTTTTTCATTGTTAGGACTCACAAGTATATATCCGACATAGTTAGACACAGTTAATCAACTGAGAACCTCACCACTCTATCTAAAACATATAAGATATTAACTGATATATACTCGAGAGTTAAAATAATGAAAAGAATATCCTCTTGTCATAGCCCTATTTATGACCAATGCGAACTTTAGATAATCTTTATTGTCTCGCATAGTCAAATTACAATATCTCCATTGTTTATGAAATAGTGATGTATTGGGACTATAAAGTTCTGATAGTAACTTATGTAGTTTTTTTAGGTAGAATGTAGTCAACGAAAGTACTGTGTTTTATGAAAACGCTCTTACTCTCTGTACAAGGTGTATTGATAAAGCTTCTGAGAATAATTCCTGATTTTTATATTTCGTGTAGTTTCTGAATTACTATTTCTTTAGTTTTATGTTGTTGTAGCAACTATTGTTTTTGTAATTCTTGTTGTCTTTCTTTGGCTTTCTGTTGTTGAAGCGTGTTGTTTTAACAATCTTAGAATTATCTTTTTAAATATCTCTATTTTGTAGATTTTATTTAATGAGTGAAATTACTCGAGAAAGAAAACGTTGTAATATTACTAATCCCAGCTTACCATTAAAACAGTGTACGTTTTCTTTTGTTGAAAGAAAAAATATTTATTTGAAGAAAAAATGCTTATCGTTTCTGTTTAAAATTTTGAGAACTTTTCTCTTTGAAATTCTGTTTAAAATTTTGAGAACTTTCTCAGTGTCTGACAAAACGATCTTTTTATTTTTTTTTCGATGGTAGTGGAAACACTTTTGTGGTATTTTTGTAATTCGAGTTAAAAAAATAAAAGTATTTTGTTCACTGTTGTCCGATAGTTTCGGTGTGTAATTATACACTTTACTTTTTATTCAAAACACTATTTTTGCTTGTGATTCTTTGTAAAGTGTTCTTTGTCAGCAAGTTGTTGTGAGTACCCCGTTGTGAATTTGAGTTCCTGGTCACCAAGTTGTTGTGATCCGTAATGGTCACTAAGTAAAACACAGATATGGATAATGGTTGAAAAGGTCGTTTGTATAAAAACAAAACAGATTATACAGAGAGCAATAGTTGTAACACATACCGCTAAGATGGTGTACTACGAAAGTATACAAGCCAGATTTGGAGTCGATACCTCTCGATCTATTTATACAGTTTGGAAGAGTTTATATTTTGTGTATGGGTGAGACCCACAAAAATTACTTATGGCGGACTCTGTACACAATGAAATACAATTTATTCTATCGATCTTTTCAATGTGGTAATTGTAATACTTCTATTGTCTTATAATTTATAAGCATAATTTTTAAATTATGCAAACATATAAACTAATTAAGAGCTAATCATGGGATAACTGTTGGATAATTTCGATCCTTGAGTGAATCTTTTAGAACTACATAGAATATTACTTCAGCTAGGCAGAAGGAAGTCCACCTAGCTCCAAAATAATTGATCTGACGGACGTGCCGTCGACTGTTACGAATAGCCTAGATTTGCGCAAAGTTACATGGTGTGTAAATTTCCTTCCTTTGTGCAGTTTCTGTGATACTACACTCTTTCGCTAAAACCATGTAAATTATACTTTTTCGTCATTGTAGTTGTTACTCAAATTCGTGTGTCCCCAAATGACTGAAATTTGAATCCGTTCTTGTCGATAGATATAACAGCGCCAGGTACACTTTAATGACTATACAATGTCTTAAAGTGTTATTTAAACGGAGACAAACTAACAAATTGGTATTCTTTTCACTTGTTTATTGCGACCACTGAACGACATTCACTATGGAAAGTTAGCACTTTTAATTATAACTTTTTGATAATCCAAAAATAAACACAATGTTGTAAATTTCAGTTTGTTTGTTATGCATTTCTTTTGTTTGCTTTTGGTTTTGTTTCTGTTTTTTATTTTTTTAAGGTGAAGAGATTAGCTAATAAATGACATTACAGTCTATAACGATACGTTTTTAAATTATAGCTTAAAATAATCCAAAAATAAATACTATGTGACAGATGTCTCTTTCCACCTCTGCATCGGATTCGCTTTTGTCTTGTTACGTTTTATTCTTTATATTTACTTCTTTGTTTTACTTCAAGACAAAGGATGCAAACATCAGCATGTTATTGGCAGGATCGAAATGACCTTTTCAAATTATAACATGTAGAAATAAGATGAAGTAAGAAAGACAACTCATTATATTTTACTTTTATTTACAAAACATTTTAGAATCGTTTATTTGATGTGTCACTACTGTACGCTTTCCTAAATGCATTTTAGTTTATATTTTTTATTTGTTTTCACATTTTTAACTTATAGAGAAAACAAATTAATTTTAAAGGAATACAATTTTTTTTTTTTTTTTTTTTTGTAAATAAAAAATATGACTTATTTTCCTTGATATTTTACAATTTTTTTTTTTGCCCATTATAGAAAATGTTTCTATGATACTAGTGTTCGGACGGGTAAACAGTTTTTTAATAAACTGTACAAAAGGCCTTTTTATTGTAAACATAAACCCGTTTAAAATAACAAAACAGAACTAATGTAATAATAACTAATGTAATAATACTTAGATGCGAACGTGTAAAACTAGGCTTATTATGGAAAATGTTCACGTTAGGTAAAAAAATTATAGTGGAATTTTCTAAGTAAAGATCAGAAGAGGCACGTTCCAGCAAAGACGTTGGAGAGACAGAAAACCGCTAGCCTTAATTCAATTTAATCTTAGATTTAATTGTCAATTTATGTGCTAATAACCAAAATTTATTATTAAGCCTTCCTTGTCAAGCAATACATTTGTTGTAAATCTTTAATTTACATAATGTAATTCAAAATGTTCATATATATATGTACATTTACCTTGGTTGTGGTTACGGAAAAAGCCCTTTTCCTTAACCACAACCAAGGTAAATGTTTCTCGCATGTTTTTCCCGTTAGTGATCCACCCTCTTTTTTCTTTCTATTCAAAAAATGCTACATTGCCAAAAGTGTGTTTATTCATAAAGTCTGAAGAAATGCTGGTTTTTGAAAATTTTCAAACGATATAATCTTTGAAACTGTCGAAGAACTTGACATTGAAACAATTGTAACATAAAATGAAATACACTTTTCGTTGCTATCAACACCTTGTCTTGAAATCTTGATTTTGCACACACAGTATATTAATGCTCAATTATGAAATGTGAAAATTTTGTAGCTTAATCCTTAAGGCAACCTTTTTTGGCTTTAAACCTATTAGTATATGAAAATTTACTGAATTACACGAACTCAGTATATTACATATAAGTCTATATATTCGGTGGCGAAGAGGTAAATTCGTCCCTCATTATTAAGAGTTCCACATACTTGTGTATTCCTCGGTAAAAATTGATGATATTTTCATTTAACGAAAAATATAGTGATACTGCTAACAAACTTATAGAAAATAATAGATTTTATTTCAGTATTTTAACGATTTTTTACTCTTTATTAAAAGACGTTCTGTTTGACACAATTGAATATATATAAACTCTTATGTAAAGCTGAGTGTTTCCAACATTGCGAAACAGTCATTTTTTCACCTCAACGTCCACCCTACATCTACGAAGTAGGTTATTATCATTTTTTAATGTTTACGTACACGTCCATTATGCTATAATCATCGCTAAGAACAAATAATTCATTCAAGTAACAGTGTGACATCTCGAAACGAAATCCATGTCGGTCTACACAATACGTATACGTAAAATATATACCGATGCTGGATTGCAAGTTAGATTGTTGTGTTTCTTGGTTATAAAATCTATGATTGTTGAGGAAAGCGTTCTAAAGTTTTTATGTGTTTTCTCTATATCATATAGGTTTCATAGGCATACAATATAGCCGCAAAATATAAGTATTATAACTATGATTTTTAGGTTATATTTTACAGTTGATTCCCAGTCGATGCTCAAACCTATCATACGATTCACTTGCTTTGCTAAAGCAGAAAAGATTTTTCATATCAATTATGCATGAACAGCTCCATACATATATAAATTTGTCAACCTTTTTTAATTTTTTGTCACATACAAATATAGATTGCTTTGTTAGAGGTTTAGAGAAAGGTAGCGATGTCAAAACTGACAGATAAATTGGTCTCATCTAGGCACCGCCAAAACTGTGGAGGCTGGTAAGTACTTTTTGACGGACTGTCTTTTTAAAAATCTACCAAAAATCAGGTAATTATCCGATCAAAACGAAATTTTCAGAGATAATTAATAGAAAAATGAACTTTATAAGAGTGTACTTAGTTTTCATAAACGATATTTATATATATATATTTTTTTGCTTACAAAACTCCCCCTTGTTTTGAGGGGGTTCCAAATATGCTTAAAATAATCATCTGAAACTGAACACAACATATTGTGTTGTTGTAAGGGACAGAATTATAGATTAAAATAAATTGTTTGCATACCTTATTTTGACGTCTGAATATCAGAACTTCGATTGTGTTTAATTATCCCACTTTTGAGTTTTGAAGTGTGAAATTCGGTGAATATGTTAAGTAAAATAATTAATTTAAGTTAAGCAAGACAAAAAAAAATTAAATATTTATACGAAAAAAGCCATTTAAAAATCTTTGATAAATAAATTAACAATTTTTTTAGCGAGCCGAATAATGCGTGACCATTATTAAACAGGGCATGCTTTGAAGAATCGATACAAAAAAATTCGATAAATATTGTGGCCTTTGTGTTAAAAATAGCATCATTTTTTCGATCCCGTTTGAAAACGTTTGCCGCCTTTCGACTACGGTGGACCAAACGCGCTGAAATATTTTTTTTTATTCTGCTTTAAATTGCATCCTCCATTTTGGGGAGCCTGGCCCCCACACACACATACACATTAAAAATCAAACTCATACAAATGGTCACCCATCTGGTACTGGCCAACCTCAGCGTTAATAATATATTGAAATTTTCGTCACTGAAAAATAAGTTTTTTTTGGCCTGTTTGGTTTTCCATAGTTTGCTTTTTATCAAATACAAACGTAAACATTGTCGATCTAGACTCTAGATCGACGCGAAGTAACTGGTTGCCTATATGAATAAGTGGAATTATTTGAAATCCAGGTACTTATAATATTTTTGCATATTCTCATAGAAAATCATCCTAAATCTTAGTTAGACAACAAATAAATAAATTAATTATTTCAAAAACCTTTTTTTTTTTTTAAATATTTATGTACGTTTTTTGTGCAAGACAAAAAATGTCAATTGTTAACTTTTTGGGAAAATTTAACATTTAAAATT
The DNA here is from genome assembly GCF_053919585.1 of Euprymna scolopes. Lineage (NCBI taxonomy): Eukaryota > Metazoa > Mollusca > Cephalopoda > Sepiida > Sepiolidae > Euprymna > Euprymna scolopes. The sequence continues at coordinate 56,888,912 of NC_136494.1, forward strand.
TAATTAAAAATAGTAGAAAAAGTTTTACATTATTCTGTTTTCTATATGATAAAATTCAGGTTGTTATCTTTCTGGAAAAAAAAGTTACTCAGAAATAATCGATTTTAATAAATGTAATTTCGTTTAAAAAAACAACAACAACTTGATTTTTCGGCCATTTTTGGCGGTGCATAGTCTCATCACACACATACACATATCTTATATATATATATATATATATATATATATATATATATATATGTGTGTGTGTATATATATATATATAGTGTGTGTGTGTGTGCGTACATCTATATGTATATATATCCTAATTTTGCATATGAGTTACAAAATATCTGATATTTTTTCAAAAGCTCTGGCCTTGATGAAGGGGAGACTAAAGCTTGCTGCTATGGTTTCAAATGATCTGAAATAACAGCAAGGGAAGACTTGATTCCAAATATTTCTCATATTATGTTATATATCCCCCTTTTTGGAAATAAGGATCGATTATGAATATCTCTAGTCTCAAATAACCTTTACACACTGTGAAATTTACTTTATGTATGAAAACCAAAGAGGAGAAATATAACATATGTGAAATATTTAGAATTGCGTCTCCTCTTGCTGTTATTTCACATCATTTGAAACTATAGTACAAGTTTTAGTCTCCACTCCATCAAACCCAAAGATTTTGGGGAAATATCAGATATTTTGTAATTCATGTGAAAAACTAGGAAAAAAATGACTATGACTGAAACATTGGTAAAGGTGCAGTATCTTTCCACCCTCAAAAAATCCTTTTAAAATACCATTAGATGTTTTCGAGAGTGCTTAAAACGAAAATGACATTTAAATTTTCCAGGAAATGGGTAGTTTCTAAGATATGAAAGAATTATAGTTTAAAAAGTGGGGGAACACTTTTCTATATTAATTTAACGTAAAATGAGCAGCCAATTAATAACCAACATTTTGGTGGATGGGGTGAGTCTGTTATTTTTTTAGGAGTGGTGTTTATTTGGTAATTGTAGCTTGGTAGACCAACACAAAACATACGTTCAAACTTGTGAAAAAAAATATCGCACTTAAATTTTTCGCAAATTAGTATTTTGCGGGTATTGAGCAATGTAATTTTTATGTTATAACATTCTTGTACGCACAAGCGGGTGCATATTTTTACTTAATAACCGGAAAAATGCTTATTGGCGGAAAATTTCAATGTGATATTCGTTTTCAGTACATTTAAAAACCTATAGAAAACAAGTTTTTAAGGAAGATTTTGTGTTGGTCTACCAGGCCATAATTACCAAACACCACTCCTAAAAAAAAATAAGACCTCCCAAAAAGGTCGCCATAGAGTGGGTGCTTATTTTACGTAAAATTAATATTAAAAAAAGTGGCCCCCACTTTTTGGAAACTATAATTTCTTTATATCTTGGAAACTACTTATTTCCCTGAATTTTAAATGACATTTTTGTTTTCAGCACTCTCGACACCAATAAAAGTGGTAACTTTAAAGGAATTTTTTAGAGTGGAAAGATACTGCACCTTTACCCAAACAGTTTATGGATGTAAAAAAGTGCCAAAAATAGGCTCTGGGTGATAAATGATCGCTTAATGTACGACCTTAAGGACAAATGTCACAAAACCCGCTACAAAATTCAGGACATTAGCTTTCCAACGAGCCTTCATTTGTTAAGTTCCGATCAATGGTCGCTGAGATTTGGAACTAATAAAATTACCAAAAAGTGTGTGTGTGTGTGTGTGTGTGTGTGTGTGTGTGTGTGTGTGTGTGTGTGTGTGTGTGTAAAGAGAGAGAGAGAGACGTAAACAAGAATTGAGAACTAAGATATAAAAGAAACATTATATTCATATATATATAGATGTATTCAATTATTCAAACAAAGGCACATATTTATTGAGAGATGTTATCCCTTTACTGTACCTTCTGTTTATCCTGTAGCGTACTCAATTAAAATCCTAGTACTATGCATCCCTTATAATTCAATCCCCTCGCATTATTCCTCCCACTATTACTCTTAATACATTACATTTCGCTTTAAGCACTGCTATTATCTAAGACACGCCCTCTAAAAATGCACCAAGATAGCATAAAAAGCCTATTTTATGTAAACCCCTCCACACCTGCAACACATGTACACATAGGTTTAATTGAACAACTTCTTTCAACCAACCTACCCTACATTTCACCTGAGAATTTAAACGCACACATTGTCCACATACACTAAACCTACTATGACAAATATGCTATATACATATATCCATTACATAATACAAACAGCACTTCTCCTATATAACAGAAATCACTATAGCTCCCGTAAACAGCTCAATAATCTATTTCGCTCCTAGTGAAACTATCGCTAGATGTTGCATCTCTATTATATTACTTAGCACATTCTCCACTCTTCTGATGAGGAGCATAAGGCTTCGAAATGCCATTGCATAAAGAGTCCCCACTTACCCAACACTCGTAAATAAATGTGTATTCTTGTTTAAATAAATGAATATATATATATATACATATTAATACATAGTTTTGTTTAGAACTTCATTCTCCTTTCTTGTTTACTTCTAAAAAACTCCAATACAATTTTGTTGAGCTTTGTATTATCCCGATAAGTACCTCCCTTTAAGGAATTGAATTTATTCTCTTCCTTTAACTTCCTTATTTATACACACACTGCCGCCAAAAAGAAAGTCCCCGCTTGTTATTTAATCAAAAACCGCAAATTTAAGCTAAATTGACTTTAACTGTTTAAATAACTTATATCTCATTTCATTCGCTTTAATTCCTCTATAATTTTAGTTTTGCATATTCGACTTTTAATTGTAGTTCCCTAGTGCTCACATCGATTTAAAAAATTAGCTTCAAATCGAGACGGCAAAAAGAAACTCCGCAGCAACAAATGAGCTTAAAACCAGCTTAAAATATCCACCTTTTAGCATCTCTAATCGTAATTGTTGTTGTTCCTAGGTTATACAGCGTAGCATTTGTCAATATACTTCGAATCTCTCTTAGTGATCACAAGGAGCTCATTAATTTCCACCTTTCTGGTTTATCCAATCGGGAAATCGGCCGCAGATTGAAATGAGATAAATAAACGGTACGAATGACTGTGCAAAAGTATCAAAATACTGGAAGTGCTCGAGATGCCCCTAAATCTGGTCGTCCTAGAGTTGCTTCTTACAGGGAAGACAATGCTATCAAAATCTGCAGCTTCAGAAAATGATTGAAAACGGCTCCTCAAATCCAACAAAAGAATAATTGTGTTAAAAAGTGCCCTCTTTCTAAACACATTGAAGGATTTAATTTTCAAAAAATGTGTTCCAAGATGTAAGCCAATGATTTTCTAAAGAACTGAAAGCGCTTTCTGGACTTCGTCAGATGTAATGAAAATCATTACTTTCATATTGGTCGCAAGTGTTTTTTAGCGACGAAAGCAAGTTTAATAGGCAAGGCAGGTAGGCGGTACATCCGTCGACGAAAGGACGGAGAATTTAATCCTAGGTGCATAGTTTCAACGCTGCAAGGTGGTGGAGGTTCGGTTTTGATGTGGGGTCTTATTAGTGCCAATGGTCCAGGGCCTATATGTCGCTTGAAAGGTCGAATTAATTCGACCAAGTACATTAATAGGTGGATGATAGTGCCATCTTCAAATGAGGTATAAATGGTTTAAACAGTTACAATCGATTCAGCTTAAACTTGCGTTTTTTTTTTATAAGTGTGGGCTTTTTTTTTTTTGGCGGCACTATATATATATGTGTGTGTGTGTGTGTGTGTGTGTGTGTGTGTGGATATATATATATATATATATATATATATATATATATATATATATATATATATATATATATATATATATATATATAGTCATAGCCAAATTGAATATTTGAATGCTCGTATCTTTGGGTCTATGGGTGGAAACTATATGGAAATTTGTAGGCTTGCTAAAGATTATAATATCATTCTATGGCCAAAATTTTATGACAATTGGTAAAAAAAAAAATTTAACTAATAAAATATGCCCAAATTTGCCTACATTTGTATATATAGTGTCCTGCAAGCTAGCTTCAGTTCTGCTGCTTTGGCTGTTACTTGTGTGGTTTTGCCAGGTCACTAATATATATATATATATATATATATATATATATATATATATATATATATATATATATATATACGTATATATATATACATATATACATATATATGTACATATATATATACATATATTAGTTTATTTCGAATAATAAATCCAACAGAGTGCTTAATTATAAGGAAAATCCGAAAATAAGAGCGTATAAGGTTTAAGAAGGGATAATTCATTGGTATCGTCGTTTTCTGATAGAGACCGTTTTTGATACTCATATGAAGCTCTTTTCAGGCAATACTCATCTATTTATAACCGGAAATCGAAACATATCTATACATTACGAGTTCACGTTTAACTCTCGTTTTGTGAAATCTCCCATATTTATCACATGTGGTGATTTTATTAATGTTAAAATACATTTAATTGAAAATCTAATTTCACATAAAACATTTTTATAAGTACCTTTAGTATTAAATTCAAAATTAATTTTGAAAATTTATTTTCTAAATTTAAAACTTAAAATTTATCTCAATATCGATTAAAATTTACCTCAATATTGATTAAAATTTTAAATTCAATTTAATCATATCGAAATGCATTTAAAACTTTAAACTCTTTCAATGTTTTTTTTGGGGGGGTGAGGGATACTTATATCTAGATTAAGGGATGTTGCTACTATATTCACCTCAATACTATTGTATTTATTCGTATGGTTTTAAAATTGAAATATATTGTAAATTACGTTTGTAAAGTATGATTTTTATATAATACAATAATTTAAAATCTATAATAAAATCATTTAAAATTAGAATTTAAATCTTATTTTACTAAAATTAATGTTAGAATTTAAAAGGTAAATAAACATGTAAGCTTTTTTTTTAATAAAAATTTAGGTTTTGTCTTTTTCACAGACCCAGTTTATAAAGAGTGCTTTCCTGTGTGTATACAATTTTCAAAGATTCACTCATTTAAACATCTGGGTTATGAATTGCCTGTGGGATATCATATTTTTCCGCATTACAAGTGAGCATTGATTTAATTCTTGGGCGTTTATGCTGGTTTATGTTCAATTTTTCTCCATTTGATGGTAAAGGGTGTAGTACCCTTTTCTTTAAGCTCACACCCCCGAGTTACTAATGCTGGTTTTATCTTTGTTTAAGCTCTAAAGGAGCTCATAGTTGCATAATATCTTTGCTTAAATGGAGCTTGTGTCATACCAATATGGGATTTACCTTTACAATTGCCCTGGAGGGTAACTGTAAAGCTGAAACACTTGTTTATGAATATATATATATATATATATATATACATACATATATATATACATATATATATATATATATATACAGAGAGAGAGAGAGAAAGAGAGAGAGGGACTGAGTCAGAGAGAAATGTGCTCAATTTATTCGTTAGTTTTGGTATGTCTACCTCTTTCTATTTCTAATATCCTCTGTTCGTTAGGTTATTTTCGATTGACATGTGATCCTATCAGAATTTCGTAAAATTCAACGTGTGAAATTACATTTTCCCTGATTTTTTTGCAGGCAACAACACGCGACGTTCACGGTTGGAAATATATTCTAGATTAGCGTTTGTAGACAATCGAGCACAAAGAATTATTGGATTTGACAATCTTGAGGTGTAATTCTTATTTGCACAAAATCGATGTGTGATATGCTTTGTTAAAATTCTCTCAGAACTATTGAATCACTTAATTATGCTAGTAAATATCTGAATTTACCTTTTCTAATACTCTTATATAGCTTAACATTTTCTTGGGGAATTCTAATTCCTAACATCTATAACACTGGACAATTTTTTTATTTTAATTTTTTAATGTTTCTAGATATGTACAACTGATTTGTGGTGTTTTTACACTAATGAATCAGGAAATTGCGTCCGTTTCTTTCCATTAGATCAAGTTTTTTGTGCTAAGTTGATTTGAAAAAATCAGATCTTGTGACAAAATCGATTATATTTTTCTTGTATTATCAGCTGAGTTTTGTCAACATATATAATCGTAAATAAGTTTATAAGAAAAATGTTTTGCCAACAACATATATTGATTGCCTGGTAGAAAGATTGATTACTGTAAAATGAATATGGGCATAGCTAAATGTAAGTAGACGTAAATTGTATTTTGCTTCACCATTGTTTAAACTTAATGCTTGAAATTTCGTTTCTTTAAACTGAAATTCTCAGTGGCAGGGATGGTTCACCTCAGATTCCGACTAGTCAGCGATCATGACTGCGTATCAGCGACCCGGATACCTGATTTATGAGAGGTGTGCAATAAGTAATTCCCCTGACCCACTTCCAGTTGTCTGATCTAGCTGAAATTTGCATGTGCAATTATTTAGATCTCTACGGGTTATGGGGCAAATTATAGCTCTGAACAGATTGTGGTTTCTGTTTTACAGGTGTTTGAACCGAGTCAGGTGTGAAATGGAGCCTGTTGAATGTCGAGCAGTGATCCAGGTTTTGTATTTTAAAGGACGTACACCACAGGAGACTTTTGATGAAATGAAAGAAACTTATGGTGATAATGACCTTGTAATACGCTCGCATCGTGAATTTAAACAAGGCCGGAAGTCTAGGGAAACAGCTCCCAGACCTGGTCGCCCCCCCCCTTCTGCCATTGATGAGGCATCTGTCCGTCAAGTTGAGGCTGCCATTTTGGAAGATCGGCGCATTACTATTCGAAAAATAGCCCAAGATGTCAAGATTAGTACAGGTTCTGTGGAAACTATCATTCATGACCATTTGCATATGCATAAGGTGTCTGCCGGATAGATTCCCAGGTTGCTCATATCATTCCAGAAGCGAGAACGCGTCGAGTGCTCGAGGATGAATTTGGAGATGTGCCATGAAAGTTTTTCAAAAGACAGATTACACAGGATGAAACCTGAGTCCATCACTATGATCCAGAGACCAAAGCCCAGTCAAAGCAGTGGAAGGACTTGGACTCACCACCTCCAAAGAGAGCAAGGGTGCAGCCCTCCGCTGGCAAGGTCATGCTCACAGTCTTCTGGGACCAGGACAGAGTAATGATAAAGATTTCCTGCAAAGGGCACTACAATTACAGAAGCCTATTACGCTTCACTTTTGAGGAAATTAAGGGAAGCTATCAAAATCGAAAGGCGGGGCAAGATCAGCAAATGTACCCTCCTCCTGCAGGACAACGCTCCGGTCCACAACTTGCATGTCGCCAGATCAGAAGCACGAGCGTGTGGTTATGAAATCCTCCTCCATCCTCCCTACTCTCCTGACCTTGCACCCTCTGACTTACACCTCTTCCCAGCCATGAATTTGTTTTTGAAAGGAAAGCGTTTCCCAGATGACGCAGCCGTGATTTCTGAAGTCACATCGTGGTTGGAGGACCAACCTGGGGTGTGTTCTACAAAAACGGTCTCCAAAGCTGCATCAAACGATGGGAGAAATGCATAACTCTGGGTTGTTCCTATGTAGAGAAAGACTAATAACTGTGCCAAGTTTCGTTACTCTATTGCTATGGGAAGTGGTTCAGGGGTATTACTTATTGCACACCCCTCGTATATCTATTTCAGGTCCTGATGGAATCCCTCTTTCTGCTCGTCACTCACTGAACTCATGTTCTCAGGAAACTCGTCTACATGTGAAAGTAGATAATGCATGTTGACACTCATGTTGTAGCCCAGGTTTCTAAAAGCAGTCAGCATGCTATCGACAAGTGCTCTGTAGTTTCTGGCCTTATTGTTGCCATGAAAGTTCTTCCCCCCTAGAACAAGTGCTTTCCACTCTTCAAGTTCCACTTCGTTCATTGAGTTTTCGAACTCTGGACCTCTGATGGGCTGCCGGATCTGAGGACCTTCAAAGCTTTCAACTTTCAACATCGCGATCGTCAATCGTGGAAAAGCTTGGCACAACTAAGTGTAGCAGTTATCATCTTTGTTCAAGGCGTTTGTGAACTGTTTGATTAAGCCGAGCTTGCTGTGCAGCGGTAGGAAGAGTATTCTGTTTTTGTCTACCAGAGGATCGTTGATGACGTTCTTTTCGTTGTAATGAACAGATTCATCTCTCACATGCCAGTCCTTGTTCGTGTTTGCTGAACACTGATTTCTGGAAATTTCGAGTTTTTATGACTTCCAGCAGCTCATTTTCGACATAATAATCCAGAGTTACCGGGTCTGAATACTTCTTGTTATTAAAATAATAATTTCCTATCAAAACAACTATTCGACATGGGATTCTACCGCTACCAATTTCTTTTAAAATGCTCAATACATGCGTATATGTGAACAAAAACGTAAAAAAGCACATGAAGTCATATCTCAAACACCTGATTCTGCAAAATTAATGTGAGTTTTTTATTCAGTGTGTCGGATTCGTCCTACATCAACTGAGAAAATGCAGACAACAAATTTGTTATAAGTTTAAATCATACAATTAATTTCTTCGAGTTCTCAAATGATCGCAACTCTCGCAGATCATCCAGACTGTGGACACTATTGAAATTGAAGACGGACGCAAGTAAACACAATTGATGCCAATCAATTTGGAGAACGGTCGAATATTATTGAAGCTGTTCAGATTTTCACATCTTGCGTTGATAAAGTTTGTGGGCAATAGATTTGAACCGTTTATCATCGAACATTTTATATGCGTCTGGTCGCGTAAAATTTCTAAGTAAAACGTACTGCCTTTTCACGTCTATCTTATCTCGCCTGGCGTTATTTCCTCTAGCTAGTGCTAGAATGGAAAATGATAACCCTGAAGACATCCACCTGACCCTTGTCTGAACTCACATTCTACATATGTGCCAACACTTCCTCTGCAAATTTAAATCTCCAAATTGCATCTGTGCCTTTAATATTTTAAATACTCTTGAGAATAGTATAGAAGTTATATGTTCTCTCTTATGCCATGTGATTAAATCATAGTCTTTAGTTAATATAAATTATCAAGCCTTGGTAGGATAACTGCTATCGAAAGAAGACTTCAAAATAATACCTGCAATCAGGTATGTATATGTCACGTTTCATATATCGCGCACCTATACAATCATCACATAGATGGTGGAGAGAGTTCGTTACAATTCACAATTTACTTTTTTTTTTAAGGTCTTTTGTGTATTTGAACTATCATCACTGTAATTGTGAGTCTGGGTTTTTGAAATCTATGTGGACATGAAGACGTAGTGATCGGCTATCTAGCAGCATTCATAATTCAGGTTTCATAAAATATCTGGAAGAATTCTTAAGTGTGTGATATAAACACTAACATACGCGAAGTTTCTTCTTTGTTGTTAAATGAGTAGAAGGATACGCTGATATAAAACCGCGTAGAATTGCAATAAAAAGAGGGGAAAACAATCTCCTAAAATAAATTCAGAAAGCCGAAGAAGGGAAATCAATATAGACTGTTGAATAAATTATTAATTTCAACTGAAATTGCCTCTTTTGTGGCTTGACATAAAAACAATCACTACTTTTTTTTTTGCAAAAGAGAAGGGAAAAAACTGAATTCTGTTGGTGAATTGCTAATTTGTTCCTATTATTAATCTTTCCGGTTTTGTAGTTTTATATCATTCCGTTTGATTGATTTGTCGTTTTATTGATTGAAACAAAAACGGTAAATTGATAGTTCTCAAAACATAAAACATAAACCAAGGATACAACAAAGCACCATTTGTTAAATACACTAACAGATTAACAGGCCTATAAAAATTCCACACAGAAATTTCTTTATTCGTGTGTATCAATTTTATTCAACTCAATAACGCTTTTTTAAGGAATAGAGATGTCACATGGGTGTAATTGATACAAACACGTGGACAAGCATCGGATATGCGGAGATCTACCGTGATCGCATATTTCGTGTTCAGTTACGTACTTATATCTTTGGGAAAGGTATGAACGCATTCATTCACCTCGGTCTGTGGAATCCTTTTGAGGGTAATAATATGGATGCCTTAGACAACCCGAATGCTATGAGATTACCTTTGATTCAATTTCAAGTTAAATCACTGTAAAATAAACCCCAGACTAGAAATCACTGATTTTCATTCATCGTTCAATCTATAAAAAGTGGGTTTTTTAGCCTTTATACATAATAATTAGTCGTAATAGACACAGAAACATGGAATAGAATTAGCTATACCAGCTCCTATCAACTCTTACTTTTACAAACGATATTTAAAACGACCCATCCCAGTTTTCATACACTAATAACTTGTGTTTATAATTTCGTCCATTATTATGAAATGATTGTAAATAAAATGCCACGTGACTGAATGTCAAAAGATCTTCTTAGGAGTTGTCCAACTAAAAGCATCTTAGTTTATTTATGCTCCTGATATCTGCAAACCGAGTTCAAGTTAACTTAAACAGTAATTAGATTTCAAATTACTTTCCGATGATTGCATGCAACGTCTTGTACCCGATTAACCTTTTGTCTAGCACTGTAGAATAGAACGGTATGTTCTTCGACTCCCACGATTTATCAATAGTCCACTTCGTTGATAGAACTAGATGTCGTCTGTCTCAAGTCGTAGTAATAAGTGGCATCCAATCTTTTTTTAAGTGCTATTCACTCTCCGCTCGGTAGTCTTATAATGTGTAAACATAACGAATAAAAACAACAACGATATCATGCTAAACGGTTCATGTTCTTTGAACTTATTCAACTCAATTAGCAAAGAGAAAGACTTGTCTCTCTTCATTTCTACATGCCATTTTGAACTTCCTACACATGTCGCTTTAGTTCTACTTTTTTTTAAACTTCGAATGGAATACGTGTATCCCATTATTTAATTTTTAACTTATGTGAAACATTTCAGACACCAACTTTATTTTTACACCCTCATATCCAAATAGCATTACATTTCTAGTAAATCGAAGTTTAATTAGATATTTTCAAATTATAATATTTGTGTACAAGAATAGACATCATGAGAAATCTATATATTAATGCGATAGTGTGTATGTTACTTTGTGTGTCACGTTTACATCTTTTTTTTTTCGAGTGGCTGTCGTTTAATAATTGTTGAGTCCTTACATTTCTTGTAATAAATAATTTTACCAAGAATTCTTCATACGTTTTGGTTTCGGTTTCAATTATAGATGATGGCATTCAACTCATCTATTATATTTTATATTGTTTTTAACGGCCACGCTTGCATTATTAAATATGGAAAAATAAATAACTCACATCTTTTTTATTGTTCTATCCTTTTTATTGTTCTATACGCTACTGTATTAATGTATAGACTTGCTTTGATAAATATTTTCACAGTTTTAACTAAAGAACTAGAATAATATAGTGTCTTCATTCATGCTGAACGCCCACAGAATCCCCAGCAGCAATATATTACCTATTAAAGATGCCGCTGTGGAATTTCCACAGGTCCCGCTAATTCTAATTAATCTAATAAAAATAATCTAGAAATTAAATATATTTCCACATTGGAATGTTGCGACTTATTATTCACAGAAATGCCCAACGTTCATATATCGGAATCACTGCCTATTTTAGTGCTGTTTACCGCTGACATTGATTATTCCATATGGATAAATAAATGCTAAGCCATGATAAGTGCGGCTAAGTATTGAGCAGTGAATGTTTCATTGATTACTATATACAGATGAGATGCAATTTCTTTTTATGTGTTAAAAGGGGTGGCAGTGGGCCTATCTGGTAGATCGATGTGGGGTGAAAATATGAAAGAATGAGAAAGTAAAAAGGATTGAACGAAAGAAGCATATTTTTTGGAAAGAAACATTAAATGAATAGAATCTCAAATTTTTCGAATGATTTGATGATACGAATCTAAGAGACTGTCTATATATACGGATTTGTTCGCTCTAGTTTAGACAAAAGGGCTTAAGAGATTAGATCAGTGGTCGCAATAGCATGTCAGTCAGGTAAAGAGATTGCAGGCGAAAGAAGGTGACAAACAAAGCAAGGCATATATACTAGATAACATTTAGTATACGGAGCACTTTTCAGTCAAACTTGACAAAAGGATATGCTAATGTTTTCTACATATCAAATATTAACGGGTTGTCAGTTAAATTTTGTTGGTATAACGTTGAGAGTCACGGAGTGAAAATAGATTAAATGATACACCCGCCGTTACCATGCTTGACACAGACATGCTCGTACGTAAGGGATTAGAGACAGAGGAGGTTGTTTTTTATTATTGACAAGATTTTTTCGCTTATTTTTTATTATTTTATTTTATTTTATTTATTTATTTATTTTATTGTTATTTTATTTTACTTTTTGTTTTTTTTACGTGAGCAAGAATCAATTCTGCAATAGGTGAAAAAGGAAGTAGTCATTTCATGGTTTCTCACTACAAAAACGAAAGTAAAAATAATGGAATCTTAAAAAATAAAGTATATCTAATTATAGAAAATAATGTAAAAGACGTCTAATTTTACTCAACCTATTACATATGTCATCTCGCGAATAGCACGATTTCTCTTTCGTAAATTAGAGACGACTCTTTCTAGCACTGTAGAGACTAATCAGGGGAAGGCTGTTAGACGTCTAACACACTATTCGCTCCTTATCACGCAGGCCACCTTTAAGGTGTTATCATTGTCTTTTAAAGTGTTAGACTCCATTCAACATGTATGCAGCCAAAATAAATCTGAAAAATATTTTGGCAAAGTTTTTGAACAAAGGATTCAATGAAAATGTTATTGAATTGTTTTTCTAACCTGCAATGGCCATAACCACGACTTTGACCAATCTTGATTATTGGCAAATGAAGCCAAACAAAATTCAATGAAGTTAATAAAATTATGGCCGTCACAAAAAAACTGTTTGTATTGTTTACTTTGATGTGTAGTACTTTAGACTTTGTGAAACAATAACTATATAAATTGTATTATTTGGATTGTTTTAACTTGTGTCCTCATCTTAGATATTGTTCTCACAACGTTTTTGCCGATGTAATGTCCGTGTTTTCTATGTGCATCTTGTTAGACTCAAGAATATTTATGGCGAACTCGGGAATCTACAAAGACTTTGGCGCAACGAATAAAATGCTAAGTAATATTAAGTTTTTAGTTATATTCTTCTGAACGTTGTAAGTTTAATCGGGTGATACTAAAGATTTTAATTAATAATGAAACTGACCAACTCATATTTTGGTGTCCAAGGTGTCTAAACTAACATTAACAAATTTGGGGGTGCTTATTCCGAAAATCATATTATTTTTTCTCATCGGGTCAACTTGTTAAGATATTATCTATTTTATACCTTTTAACCTGAAAATTAGGTGTTCAATCTTCCTGTTTTGAACCCATTTTCTCCCTTTAAGTTACTTTCTTCCAAATTTCCTCTTTCAGTCTGTCTTTACTTCTTTTCTGCAATCACTGCCGACACAGCACGCCTATTTCTTCTTCATCCGCTCTCATCACCGGCATCAACGTTATGTTTCACTTATTTCTTCTTCTGGGCAATGTGTTTGTTTACTTTGTTGGGCAACGTGACATTTCATGTTCCATTTTTTTACGAACTTATTCAGTTTTTCGATTTCGTTAACTCTTTTCTTTTCCTACCCTCGTTTGTTGTTATTGTTTTTACTTTCTCATACCCGCCATTTTTCTCTTTCGGTGTTTACTTTTTCTCTTTAAATAAATATACCTGTTGATTATCTACTAGTCTTCAGTGTAGTTAATTTTTAGAATAGTTTATTAGATTGTGAAGCGTGGGTGCGTGTGACGACAGTACATTAGGCGTGTTTCTATATACATTCTAGCTTCATAATTACAATCGTCGGTTGTTATTGTGATGAATGTTTATTATGACATCACAAAGTTTAAGTAAAAGTCGAATTAGCTATACCAAGTATGTAGTGTAAGAAATGGACACTGAGTAGTAAATAGGCCTACCAATTGTGGCGGTTAATTTCCGGGTTAAAGTAAGATTTATTCTCTTTATCTTAAGAATTCATTTATAAGTAAGACAGAAAATAATTAAGCTGCGTTATTTTACTTTCGTTGCAGAATTTGGGAGCAAAATTTAAGCATGGCTGCATCATCTTTTTGCGACGTTATAAAACAATCCAAATGTGCTTTGCTATATTTGCGGGGAAATATATGTTGCAGTCCAACAGGAAATATAATAAATTTATGACGTGTGCTTATCTTGATTACTTCATAGTAATGTTGGGTGATCTAGATATGGTCTAGGCACCCCATATTGTATGCAAGCAATGTGTTGAGCATCTTCGAAAGTGGACAAAAAGTATAGAAAGTCACTTCGCTTTGGTATTCCAATGTTCTAGTATGAACCGAAGAACCATTTCGATGATTGCTATTTCTGCAACAGGAAGAACATGAATTCGTTAGTTTGTCAAAACCTCAAGTCTACAATTTTACCAATTTCACACTGCAATGAAATTCATGTTCTAGTGTTTAAAGGCTTGACTGAATTGGAATTGTCTGGTTCTGAAGAAGACCAAGTTACTGTTTTGTTCTCTAGCGGTAATGAAGCCACTGTTTTAGATGTCTGTTTTCCTCCTTCTTCACTCCCACAGATTTTTCTCAAGGAGAACTAAATGATCTTACTAGAGATTTCAACCTTTCCAAAGAATCCTCTGAACTTTCAGTTTCAAGAAAAAAAAACTACTTCAGCCTGGAACTCTTATACCCTTCTATAGAAAACGTCATATTGAATGCTTGCCCGTATCTCATTCACGAAAACGATATTGCCGGCCTGCTGCGGCAGCTTAGTGTCGAACAGTATTATTCTCAAGGTTGGCGCTTTTTTTATAGAAAGTTCCAAAAGAAGTTTAAAATGTGTTATTCACAATAGCAACTTATATGGATCAGTTCCTCTAGCCCATTAAACCACCCGCAAAAAAAATATGATGAAATCAAATTTGTTCTGGAAAAGATTTTATACAGACAGCACCAATGGATCATATGTGTCGATTTGAAAATGGTTGAGTCTCTTCACTGTCTACAAGGTGGCTACACAAAATGTTTTTGCTTCTTGTGTATATGGCCAAGAAGAGAGTACTGGATAAAAAAAAGATTGGCTTGTGCACGGTTAACTGATTCCTGGCTTTCTCAATGTCTGGCTTCTTTAATGGAGCGTTACAAACTTGTGTGTCCTTCTCTTCACTTATATAATGAAACTTCTGAAACAGTTTCTGAAGACTCTGGAGAAAGATGGCGAATGTTTCAATTATATTTGCATTAAATTTTCTTATCTAATCATAGGGAAATTAAAAGCTGGATTTTTTTATGTATCCCAGATTCGAAATTTAATGAATGACACAAATTTCTGTAATTTTATTAATTCTGCAGAATCGAGTGCCTGTCGGCTTTTACGAATGTATAAAATTCTTCTCGGAAAAAATAAAGGTGCCCAACTACAAAGAGCTTGTTGAAATATTACTCAAAAGTGCCCATCAATTGGGTGCAAATATAAGCATTAAGTTACATTTTTTGCACAGACATTTTCCCGTTTTCCAGAAAATCTAGGTGGTGTGAGTGACGAGCAAAAAGGGGCGCTTCCATTAAGACAACAGCGACTTGAAAGTTCACTTACAAGGTCGTTGGAATGCCACTACGCTTGATAACTACTGTTGGTCTATCAAGCGCGATGATGCCAAAGTTCCCTTCTCTTTCTAGAAAATTAGTAAAACGTAAATTTTTTGATGTTGATATCTATGATAGGCATGTTTTACAAATTCAAGTTTGATTGTGAATATTTTTATATGATTTCATGAGTATGTGTCATAACATAAAAATATTGTTTTTTATTTCCTGTTTTCTAGAGTTGATGTGTACCGTAGCATAAAAAAGCTAGACCTGATAGCAGAAAAGTGATAGCATGTCTGGAATCTGCGTCCTACAATTAGGTAAAAACAGTTGAAACATTTTAGGCACTATGACAATATTTCTTTTTGTTGGCCAGTGTTATTTAAAACTTCTGCCGATCATGATTGGTGGAATAGAGTAAATATTTATATTAGAAATGTAGTACAGATTCTCGAATTTGACATGAATAGATTGCTTTACGCAGTGAGAAAAATGTAATAAACGCTAAAAGAATGTTAGTTTTAAAGTAAATACGACCTTGTTTAAATTAACAGTTGCATAAACTTAAAAAGACGATAAACAGACAAATGAGTGAATGACGTCACCATCTTTCGATTTGTTGAACTTTATCTTCCCTTTCTTTTTGTTATTAATTGATAAGTATTAGAGTTTTTCAAATCGTTTTAGTATTTTTATAAACATAACATCTTTTAATAATCCGTAAGCTAAAATAAAAGTTTGAATTAAGAAAAGTAAACAAACACATAATCTTGCAACGCGATTTAATTTTGAACAAACCTAATATTAAATTGATTTAAACAAATTAATTAACGGTGTTTCAATTTTTTATTTAAATACAAACTTTTAAACATGAAACCGATGTATGATGTAAATGAATTTATGTATAAAGTGTATGCTTTTAGTATACTGGACGGAATCGACACAAAGATCTTGCCGACTGTTCATTAGAACTCATGGTTAATTTTTGGGGACAGAAGGGTAATTGAACCTATTTCATCAACATCTCTATGTTTAAGAGATGTTTATAGTACGTGTGACGTTCCTATTCCGGGCGTCTCTGGATCACCCGACGATCAGGTGTAATCACCAGCGTCTAGGCTTGCTGCGTACCAAGTACTTTTAGAATCACAGCCTGGCAACAACTGTTTGTCCACTCAAATTAACCCTTTCGTTTTTTGGTGCGTAGGTGTGCGTGCGGGGGCTGATACGACGTGCAAGCGAGAGATTGAATAAATTATCAATTATTCTTGATCGACTCCGGTCGACCGCCGAAAAGGGCGAACTGAAATAAAACTAAGAAATTTTATTTCTAGTGAAACATTCTTGAAACAGAGGCGAGAGAAAAGCAATCGACTTTTCTAATTGCCTCAATAAGACGTCAAACAAATCATTTCGGCATAAGAGTTTAAAATCGAAAATTATCTCTGAAAGATATGAACGCAAAGCGGGTGCACATTTGTCGCCGTGTGCGTGTCTCCCCACGAGGGCAAAAAATTTAATATAAGAGTATCAATTGGGGACATGTCATTCGAATGCCGTAAATTCAAAGGCATAAGCATCGTGAATCCGATATATTCCAGGAAAGCATAAGACCATATTACTCGAGCATCGTGTATTCAACATATTCAAGTAAGGCACTATGCTTTTATGCATTTCAGAATAGAATATTTGAAAACTTTATCCATCTTGGTTTAATCACGATACTTTTATCAGTTGTTTGAAAAACTTGTTGGGCTGTTCTTTTCTTCTGAAATTGTAATTTGAACTTTGAAGAACTTTAAAATTGACGCGTATCAGCCCACGTCATGGCTCGTATTTCTTTTCGCAGCCATGAGAACTTTGCGTCTCGACATTGCATCCTATAATCAAGAACTTTGAATAAATCTCATTTCTCTTCATCATTATCATGGTTTTTATTATTCATTTCTTCTTTGTTTTTTCCTTCGTTACTAGCTTGATTTTTATAAAAACAAAACAAAAATAAAGAATATATAAAAGAATTTTAACTACTGATCTGTATCCTCCTTTCATTTTCCTCCGCCGTTGGTATGCGTGCTTCTTACTAACCTGCCACTAACACTTCTAGTAACTGCTCAGTGAATATAAGAGGAATTAGCCCATACACGGCTTAGTGTTACGAGGATATTTTCTTCCATAGAACATAAATTCTAGATTTGTACTAACAAATTAAAAAAAATCATTAAGGCACTAACGGGTTAAAGTAAAAACTTACAAACTCATTCTACTATTTTTATGTGATTTTCAAAATAAAAAGTAATTATCAGAACGACATAAATACAAAGAGGCTCTTACGGCAACGAGGAAACTTACGGCGCGTTTTTTAAGCGAGAACGGATTGTTCCATTTGTGAGACACAAAGAACAAAGATCAGCTAGTTATTATGGAATGTTACCTACACACGTTTACACACGTGTTAACATGTTTACACTCGGAACCCAACAGGTTGTAGCAGAGTACGTCACAAGGAACTGAATGCAAGTAATAACTTGACTCACATATTTTCCGTTGAAACAAGGACATTGCTTTATCGAATAAAACGTGATTCTCGGTCTGCGAACACGTTCTTATTTTTATAGATTTTTCTTTTTTTCCTCGCAGTGACGTCACTTTTCACACTCATCAGCATTTGTATACAGCCGCCATACGCACGTCCACGCTCTTTCAGAATTATGGTTAATAAATGACTGTAGAAGAAGTGTTGCAGTAACAAACATGTCAATATATTAAATTATACTGACATATATACGTCGGCAGCATTCGCTGTGTTGATACGATTGTCACAGTATCAATAAAGGAAGCAGTAAATAGACATTGATGCATCTTTGTAATAAGAAAACTTGAGTTTATGGCAGGAAAACATAAACTAAAATTTGATCAGCTTTTAAAACCTGATACAATTTTAAATACAAGATATTGAAATAGAACAATACTAAGACACTCGTTTCTTAACATGGCTAAAAACAGTTTTTTGAAGATAGGAAGAAAGGTTCCGTAAAAGCCACAATGAAAAACTTAGAAATTTTGTATAAATTTGTAAACTTTAATCAAGCCCCTAACTGATTACGACCACAGGCATTGAATGACCGCCGTTTATTTTTTTATCAATAATTTTTGATATTTCATATTGGTACTAAAATTTCCCCCGTTCACATACATAAAAATATAAGATCACCCGAAAAGAAAATATGATTGTGTAAAGGTAAATAATTCCAAATTCATCCGCTTTAAAATGAATTGTTCCCAAATCAAATTATGTCGTCCCGTCAAATAAAACAGTACAATTTTAAATAAATACATTTTTAAAAACTGGCATTCGTTTTATTAATGTGAAGAACATTTAGCTTACTATTTTATATATAGTCAGCAGAATTTTGTTTTAAAAGAAATTAAATTGCGGCAGTTTTAAATAAATAAAGAGATATAATCGATTTATTTTGTATTTATTTAAAGAATAATTAACGATGACAGTTAGTTTTATGGGGGAAGAAAGGGTCTATAATAATATTGATTATGGCAGATATTTATTACTTCAAAAAGAATATTAGATTATACATATTGATGTAGAGAACACCATAAAATTTCTATGAGATCTAATTGTAATTCATCTTTACTCACCAAACCAATGCCAATGGCAGTCAATTACATTCATAAATACTAAGGAATGTTCAAGTGAATAGGTTAACGGATTCGTTCTGCGTTTTCTGCCAGGGTTATCGCGGCAGTCGATAGTGATATTCAGATTTCCCCGGCAGAAACACAACTCACGTAAGGTTCAGCCTAGTAATATCACATGTCTATTAATCTTCGCTAATCTTTGCCTAAATTTCAATGAACATTCTTATCTTGCTTCCTTTTTATACCTGTTCTTTGCCACAAAGAAAATATTCGACGCCAAACAAATTAGATACAATTTACATCTATTTTTTTCTCTGATAAGACAATCAAGCCAAGACATTATTAGAGCCAATATTGTAATCGCTAAATCTAACCTGGTGACTCAAAAATAGAGCTAATTTTGCAAGTGTTTGATATAATTTAATATAATATGAGCTGACATATCTCAACGTTGTGTGATTCGATTTGTCAAAACACGTTAACTTTTCTTACACCAAACGAGACATTCTCGTCACATAGTCTCTTCGGATTTATCCTTTCTTCATTGTTCTTTTTTTTTCTAAAATCACATAACATATTTCTTCACTAAAGCTTGATTAAAAACCCATCAACGTTAATAATCGTCGAATAATGACTTCAATCATCATAGCATCCATTATTTTATTATTCAGCACATAGATTGTTTTCTTAAAATATTACATAAAGAAAACTCGTCTATTTTGTCCGTAGGCTTGTACAGATAAAATTCAGAAAGTACCAATCATTCTGTTGCGAAACTTATATATTAAGCTTTTATATACCCATAAGATGTTGCCTATAAATTGTGCCCCCAGTCACGGTAGTACATTACGCATAAATGGCAATATTCCTTGTTTAGAATGAATTAAAGTGAATAAAATATGGATAATTTTTTAATGATTGCAAGAGGAAAGTGGAGATATGTACTAGAAAAATGACTTAAGATTTGTGCATAGAGAGAAAGAGAGGAATGAGTTTGAAAGCAAAGATGTTACACACCTTTTAAAAATAATTCTATTTTCTAATCAAAAAACGCGTAGCCTTGCTAGTCTAAAAGGCAGTTGTTTGTGTATATGTGTGTGTTCAGATAAAAATCTAAAACCACAGAAAAAAAACATTCACTGACCAGCTTTGCTCAGAACGAATAATATCTAAAATTTAGAAAAAAATATTCTTTGAGGATCAACTTGACCAGATTTGGTATATGGGGTTATGTTTTTTCTTCAGTTTTTAATATAATGCTTATATAATTCTGTACTAAGTTGTATAGAAAACGATATAATTTTGTAATAATTTGGAAAAAATCCAAAGTCATTTTCCGGAAATAAGATGTATTCTTCTTCAAAGGATAGTGATGGAGAAACTAGAGGAGGATGGTTTTAGCATTGTTCTAAAAGCTTCCTTAAATTTAAAAATGAATTGACGCTGACTCTGAAATTTATTTATTGTTTCGTAATACTCTCTTTAAAAAGGAAGGGGTTCGTTTGTAGGTGCTCTGGAAGGCCTCCTTCGTTAGAAGTAAACACAACCCTTAATTTTATCATGTAGTAAATGCTTCATTGGTTTTGGGAAACACTAATTGTGCGGATGTTAATGTTTTTCACGGCTCTCGTTTACAACTGTGGGTCATATATAAAGATTTGAAATCCTCTCATGGTATTCATCACATTTCAGCATTCAATCTATCCTCCATTTCTTTTTTTCTTTTTTGTTTTTTTCTGCTATCTTAAGTCATTCATCAATTGATGGTGAAAGTTGTGTGCTATGTGCTCATTCATTCTTTGCGACAAGAGACTCCAACCCCGAAAGAATTTCTTCAGAAGAGCTGATAGTAATATGAGGCCTTCCAGTCCGTCACGTGATTTCTCGGAATCACGTGACACTTTCCTGCGTCATTAATGATAACTCATTAGGTGTTTAAAAAATGATAAAAAAATAAAACAACACTTTAGACAAAAATTAACAATTAGAGCAATTTATTGCAATGGGCTGTATAAACATTTGATTTTGACATGAGGGAAAGCATTTTAGTATTTTTGTGTTGAAGTTGACTCGACCGATTCACTACTCTGGTGATAACCGCAAACCACATCAATTGAATCGCTACCGACTTTTGTCTTGTGTCTGTAGATAATAATAGGACAGTGAATATCACAAATAAGAAGTGGTAGGTAGACTTCTGTGACAACAAATTAAGTCACATCTGATTATATAAATTGATTTGATGACTAATCAATGACAATTTTTGATTCGATACAAGCAGACGTGTTTCATCTATTCAGTTATTAGTTTAACGACTAACCTCAGCTCTAGTCTGTTTCTGCTATAAGCTTGTCGCTGTTGTTATAACCGGTTTTTGTTAAAGATGTTTATTGAATGTCCTGTTCGCCGTTCAATCATCGAGATTTTAGTCAGGTGAAGGATAATTATCTTTCTCTCACAGTAAAACCATGTGAAACAAGGGTTAGGAAGTGGGATTGAAGAGTGAGGTCTTAGAGTATAAGAACTGGCCTGCAAAAATGCCTAGACAGTCCGTTTGTATTCCCCAGCTAGGGCGCCTTAGATGATTAGCAGTAAACTAATCCTTTCTCAAAGGTAGTAAGCAATGTCTGACAGAGTGACTCTCCTGGAACTGTACAGAACCAGATAACATACCACAATCAACAGGAAAAAGGTCATTTCAGAAATGGGTTAAACACTGTTGACTTTGGTGCCAAAAGGCTGACTCTGGGTTCACTGTTCTATGGGTGTCAGGGTACGAGCAGTAGTTCGTCTCAGTTTTATTTACGACAATGTACAAACTTTTAAATTCGCCCACAAATTGTACTTCTCCTGACGCTAACGTGTTCAATTTTATGGGAAGACGCCGTCTAACAATTCGGGCCATCATTCTTTTAACCTCAATTTAATTATAAATGTGCATATAAACTTCTTGTTTGTCTCTTTCTTCTTCGTTTTTGTAATTTTCGTTTTTTTTTTTTTTGTTTTTTTTTTTCACTGGAATAAATTTCAAGTTAAAAATATCTCAAACTCAACAGTGGAAAATTGTCCAATACTTTTTAATACGAAATTTGCATTAAACCCCCTGGCAATTCGTTCGCTTCATATTATCCGTGATTAATTTTCGAAAGCAATGTAATTCTACCACAAAAATACAGCGTTCAGTTGTCAATATCGACTCTTTGGTTTGTCTTTAATATTTACTAGTTGTATCTACTCGCTGTTGCCCGGGATACAATGAAGTCATTTTACTTCAGTTTCGCATGCACAATTTGTAAATTAAGTGAAACAAATCCTATCAATTTGAAATTAGTTATCCTCCCTAAGCTAATAAGTAGCAACAGTTTATTTGTTAGTTTAAATACTATTTTTGGTTTGCCTTTGAAAATCTGACACAATATCTTTATATGTGTTGCACGGATTAGCTGTGCATCCAATGATAATTATTACGTAAAATTACTTAAAATTACCTGCAGCATATGTATCCATTCATACTAAAGTATGCCAATGCGTATGCATAAATTCATTCATATATAAAAGCGCACACGAACACATGCATATCCAGAAAAATATCTGTATATTAATATGATATCGTGTGTGTTATTACATCGGGGTCGTTTAATTGTTATGTACTTTCATTTCTTGTAATGAATAATTTTAACCACGAATTCTTCATAAGTTTTTGTTTTGGTTTCGATTTTACCTGATGGCACTTTAGTAAGCTATTTGTTTTATAAATAATTTTAACAAGAATTCTTCATAAGTTTTGGTTTCCGTTTCGGATATGACCGAAAGTACTAAACTCATATATATATATATATATATATATATAAGTTTAGTACTTTTAGTCATATCCGAAACGGAAACCAAAACTTATGAAGAATGCTACATGAAAATTACGGAGCGATATATGAGATTTAAAATAAACGCAACAGATCAATGACGGGATACTAAAGTAGCATGAGACTGTAAATATTATGCTAAGCGCATTTTATTTGACGGCTATATCGATTTACAGCATCTGCTTTATATTTATATATATATATATATATATATATATATATATATATATATGCGTATATGTTTGTATATATCTTATTAACAGAATCAAATATAACGGGAGATTTCCCAGTGACGCAGTGCGGAAGGACCAACTGATCTTCCACTTTCTTTTTCACTCATAAATTATATTCAATATATTATTTACGTGACATATAGGTATCAGTAAAACAAACATCATTTCGTCAAATCTATAATTATACTAAAAGTATCAGTTAATCAACTTCACTTTCTTAATGTTTTTCTATCTATTAATACACACACACACACACACATACATACATACATATATATATATATCCAGACAGCTGGCGAGATGGTCCAGGGGTAATGTTTTAGGCTCATTACCGTTGGGTCCCGATTTCGAATCTCGCTAGGTACAGTAACTCTGATGAGTCGTAGACGACGAAACACGTGTCAGTGGATAATGACATTTTTAAAATAATATATATACCGCTCCCCATATTTATGTACTTGTAAACGTTGTTTTTTAATTTTTAATTTTTTTATTTCCATACTTTGTGGACCAGGCGCGAACGCAGACTCCACAATTTTAATGAACCACCGTTCTGCCAAATCAAACAACCCATTCCTGTGTCTCGATACATCTTCTATTATTATATGGGCTCAGTTTTTAAAATAGTAAACCATATAGGAGCCTATTCGTGACCAGACACACACACACACACATTCAGCTTTATATATATATATATATATATATATATATATATATATATATATATATATATATATATCATTGCGGCGGGGCAAAACTCGAAAATTTTCATCTTCAGTGTTGTCATTTTTAGGGTTATTTGCTGCAAATTTTTAATGTCTATCAATGTTTCTAAAGTTTGGAAAATATATCTTCGAATTTATGTCTTTCTTAATATCTGTAAAGCTCACTTGTTTCCTGCGATTAATTTGTGCTAATTAGAGAAGGTAGCAATTTTAATGTTTTTTTTCTGAAGACCTCGAAAAATAAAAATACTTTTTAATCTAATAATTTAATATATTTCTACCATCATTAATGAAAAATGTTTTCATTGTCGGAGTTTTCCGTTCTGGACTACGTAATTTTAAAATTAAACTGTAATGAACTGTGTTATTTTTATTGCCAATAACATGACAAAACCAAAGATAAAATTGGATATTCAAAATTAACGTGTGATATGTCAGCCTAAATTATTTGGTCTAACTCCTAAAAATCTGATAAAATCCATTTCACTTGCTCTAATAATATAAAACAGATATATGCCATAACCAATATTCTGTAATCATATTTCAAAAATTCAACATCAGCTTATATTACTTATCCTTGCGTGTATTTATCTCAGAAATATATTGTTCATAATCGCATTTTCACGACAATATTTTTAATTAATTGGTTACAAGACAATGTTTTATTAACTAGCATGGGAGCCCGGCGTTGCTCGAGTGTTTGGATGTGTATGTTGAGCAAAAAAAATAAAAAAGTGATAGTAGGAAGGCAGGCTGTAACCCGTACCGTAAAGGAGAAAAAGAACAGGGTAACGTTTATGCTGTTACGATCACCGCCAAACCGGAAGCGATATTTTTTTAAATTAAGGCTAGACAATCTAAAGGAGAGGATAACTTTCAAAAATATCGGCGAAAAAAGTGACCACTCCCTGTAGAAAAGTGCCTAGTTGAAGGGGAAGATATTAATGTGTTTAACCAATTTTTCGATATTTGTTGTATGAAAGATCGAACTTTAAAACGATACTGATGTTGGTAAAATCCGTCACCTCTATTGAAAGTTTAAGGCAGACATGCAAACAGACATACATACATACATACATTTATATATTGGTAACTAAAAGTATTCGACCCAAACTGACGAAAAAGCTTGCCCTATCTCTGAATACACTTTATGTAAAATTTCAAATATTTAGACCAGAAATTGTCTGAGTAAATTGAAAGAGACCGCAGGGGTCAATTTTTTTTGAAACTTTGACCCCTATTATGACCCCTTAAAATTTATTGTTTTTGGCTCTAATCAAGTTATTAAGTAAGATCCACGTCCAAGGAACCTATATCTAAAATTTCAAGTGCGTAGACAAAAAATTGTCGGAGAAGTTTGGTAGAGTTCTCAAAGGACAAATCGTTGAACTTTGACCCCTTAACAGCCAAATTTCTGGCCGAAAACCGATCACATCGATTTTCCCAAATCTCAGTAACCTGTATATCAAATTTCGAGTCTGTAGACTAAAAATTGACAGAGTTATTGCGTAGAGAAATGTACACAGACACACAGACACACGGATACACAGATACACAGATACACACACAGGTACTTTCACTTTTATATATATATAGATAGATTTGTTACAAGTCGAATTGAATGGAATTGTTTTAGAATCAAAATAAAACAAAACAAAAAACAAGATCCAAAAATCTCTATTTCTCCTTTGTTCTATTTGTGTCAACAGTCAAATAGGTATATTTTATTCAAAGAAAAGATCGATGTCGTTTTCAATATAGAATAATGCAATTTAAAAGTTCCATCAAAGATAAATGTTTAATTTCATATATATATATATATATAGTAAAACTGGTAATTAGTAAAAACCTGAAGAGAGTGCTAAATACTATTGCAGAGCAAATATGTGTTTTATTTTTTATTACCGTCTTATCTGTTTGGTTACATATGTTTCGAATTTTCGACCCTGTTTACGATCCAACAGCCTCGTCAGACCTTATAGAAATTCGTTTTCTGTAAGGACTGACGAGGCTATTGGATCGTAAACATGGTCCAACATCCGAAACATATATAACCAAACAGATAAAACGGTAATAAAAAATAAAACACACACACATATATATATATTTATATATATATATATATATATATATATATATATATATATATATATATATATACATATATATGAGGATAAACTACACAACAGAGAAGACGGGGAGGGGGATAATTGAGCGGATCCGTTATTTCACCAGAATTCTAGAATACTAATACCACAAAGGCAATATAATATATAAAGAGAAAAATTAATTATCGTCAGCTGAGGATTGTTTAACGCAACAATAAAATCCGCTTGGATTAAACTGCTCCTCCTTATTATACGGATTTGTATTTCAATCTAAATTCTGGTCTCTGTCTTTTGAAGCAATCATAAATAAGGGCGATAATACTTTTGTAATGTACACAATGAATAAAAATTTATTTTCATTGCTTATACATTAAAAAGGTTAGAAAATTAATGAAAAACTGTCTTCTTTAAGCGGCTTTAATCTTAGCTAAATACATTCATTGACGAATGATGCGTTTTTGATACCTTGATGGCAATGGTTTGATGTTTTATTTGATCGTCTAGAATCTAGGCAAATATAAAATGGCTGGCAGGGAAAAAGAAATAAATATTTCTGGTGAGTCGGACCTGTGTTGACAGCCGGATGTATCTGGAGGCGGAAAAGATACGTGTTTGTATGCGTTGCCATGGAAATCATGATGACGTCAGGTTGTAGACGCCATGGACAAGCGGAAGAAGCTGAAAGGGCACGAAATAACCAAACATTACAATAAACAAGAACATTTAAAGAGCATAGCAGTTGGGAAACCTCGCATAGCCGGACATCTTGCAGTATTCTAAACATAAAATCTGTTTTTTTTTTATCTCAATATTGCGGGCTTCATAAACTGATATCGCGGAACTGATTCGGTCCAGTGTTTGTAATTTTGTGACCATTGATCTATATGATAACATGCAAATGTTCTATTTTCTTCTAACAGTAAACATTTTCTGCAGTTGATTTTTCTGTCGTAAATAATTGATATAATCGAAAATGGTTTTGCTGCCATGTAAATTAGTGAGTTAGATTTCATCTTTTTCGTAATCGAAACTTAATTGGCGGAAAGACAATGTGTAAAATATGAAAAACCCCCGAGGGATACGAAGAAAATGTTCGAATAATATTGATCATCTGATAAGATCAATACATTAAGATGTACGAAATTTTGTTTACGAAAAATGACTTTTTTAGAGAGCAATGAATTGCAAGCTTTTATTTTATTTTTTGCTTATGTCTTGCTTAGGAAATAATTTGTAACGATTTCATTTTTATATTGAATAACAATGCACGCTTTAAATAACTCTCTCCTCTCCTCTCTCTCTCTCTCTCTCTCTCTCTCTCTCTCTCTCTCGTTCCTTCCCTCCTTCTTGGTTGTGATGTCATAATTTTTCTTTAAACTATGCTGTGTGATGGTATCTTCACCCCTACTTTTCAAAATTAAATTCCACCATAATTCATTTCGGTTTAGTTATAGATCAGTAGGTCATGTCATGTATTTGTAATAGTGTACATAAACTTAAACCCACTCGCCACATAAAATCATCAAGCCGAATACATTTAGACTGATGATTTCATGTAGGAATGAAACATAGACGTAGCTTACTTGCCATAAATATTTTTATACTACAAATAATAAAATCTACCCACGGATTTAGCACTGTTGAAGCAAATATTAAAAATATTTATTAACATATTATTAACATAATATTAAAAATATTTATTAACATAATATTAAAAATATTTATTAACATATTATATCACTTTATAAAATTATCTATGTTATACATGAAATAATTAGTAATAAAAATCTTACTAATAAGAATAATCATTAGAAAAATGAAGTTCATTAACTGATATTTTAATATAACTATAAATTACGAAATAGTGTATTATTTTACTCATATTTTAAATTTTAGTTTGCTATGCAAATAAACAGTCATTCCAAAACGATGACTTATGAGAAATTAATTATTTTAACAATAATTTATGTGATTCGCCAATTTCATAGAAAAAGTTTTCTTGCTATTTCCTGTGCAACATAAGAAAATGTGAACATATATATATATATATATATATATATATATATATATATATATATATATATATATATATATGCCGTCTTGCGTTGCCTGATCGTAAAATTCGCTTAAATATGATATTTTAATTCATGCAAATTTCGTATTTTTATTATAGAGCCAATTCTCTATTGATTATTATATTGTACCCAATATATAGTAGTGATTTCAAAACTTTTAAAAAAATTACTTGGCGCCATGAGCTAGAATCGAAGCCAAACATTTACTGCTTCAGCCTTAGATTTTGCCGTTTGAGCTATCAACAAGCAGATAAGAAAACGTTAAAATTGAAGAGATTTTAACGTATAAATATATACTTGTTTGTGCGTGCAATCAACGGCGTTAGTCGACGTACTCCTGCCAAATCCATTTTTTTTTAATTTTGACCCTTTAGCAGCTATTTTGTATGTATGTGCTAGGATTTTTCATTCCAATTGTTACGCATAGAGTCTGTAAATCATATCAATTAGACTGTTGTTTTTCGTCGATTCGTACGTTGAGTTATTTGGGAAATTATGTGTGAATTTGTCAACATGATCATAATCATTATCATGTACTGCATATGTGTGTGTCTAAAAAAACTTTTTTATTTAAAAAAAAAATCCTAGCATCTGTAAATCATATCAATTTAACTGTTGTTTTTAGTCGATTCGTATGTTGAGTTATTTGGAGAATTATGTGACAATTTGTCAACATGATCATAATCATTATCATGTACTGCATATGTGTGAGTCTAAAACAAACTTTTTATTTAAAAAAAAAAGGAAGGAAGGCGGAAAAGGGACAAAACGGTCCAGCCGCTGATCACTTACTATGATTGTACTTTTGGAATGTTCCTTCATGTGTATTTTACATGTATATGTGTGTGTACGTGTGTATAGGCATATGTATGTATGTGCGTATTTGTGTGCCTCTACGTGATTATGGTTGCATGTGTGTGCACATTCATACGTATGTTGGCGTACATCTGTATGTACGCATGTGTTTATTGTCATGTGTATGTGGGCTGGAGAGGACTACCGTAAGCCGTGGTGAAGACAACCCTTCTAGGAGAAGCAAATCTTAGATAAAAAAACATAAAGCGGGAGACCAGTACCCGCATTAAGCTGGTCTGCAGTTTGACTTGTTGCTGGCCATCTTGCTCTTGCTTGTTGCTGGATGTTAACATTTTGAACCGAGAGAGAGATTTAGCTGTCATACAAAGCTAAAACTCTGTAACATCATCTGTGTATAGATACTCCCTCAGCCATGGAAAAGTTGTGACGCGTGTAGGCCTGAAATGCTGGAAGCATGTAATAATTGATCTGCCATCATTATATGTATATATGTATGTATAGGTGAATGTATTTTCATGTACAGGTGTATGTATATGTATGTATATCTATGTGTATATATATGTATATGTGTATATGTATGTATATATGTATATATGTATATATGTATGTGTGTATGTATATGCATATATATTGTTTGTATGTATTTGTATATATGCATGTGTGTATGTGTATATATGCATGTGTGTATGTGTATAAATGCATGTGTGTATGCATATGTATGCATGCATATGTATATGTATGTATGTGCATGTTTGTGTATGAGTGCATATTCATGTATGTGTATGTATATGTAGGTAAGTGTAAGTATATATATATGTGTGCATATGTGTACATATGTGTATATGTATGTATATGTGTGTATGTATTTGTATGTGCGTTTGTGTATGTATATGTATGTATGTGCATTATGCATTGTGTATGTATATATGTGTATATGTGTGTATGTTTACAGATATGTATGTGTGTATACATGTATATTTGCATTTATATATGTATACATGCATGTATGTATGCCATTGACCGTCTTGTGTATGTTTATGTATGCATATGTATGTGTATTAGGTATTGTGTATGTATGTATTCATATATATGTATGTTATATGTATGTGTGTATGTTTATGTATGCGTGCATGTGTATATATATATATATACTAGTGACCGTCTTCAATGTCATGTCTGTTTGAGCGTGTGAATTTTGTATGCATATATATGTGTGTTATATGTATGTGTGTATGTTTATGTATGCGTGCATGTAGATATATGTATGTATACTAGTGACCGTCTTCGGTGTCATGTCTGTTTGAGCGTGTGAATTTTGCCGGCAAGACAAAAGTCATTTTCGGATCATGGACTTTCAGTGCCTGAGGGAGTGCCACTCGTCTGACAAAAAATTGCAATCATCATTATGTATGTATTATGTATGTATGTGCTAGGATTTTTCATACTAAATGTTACGCATTTAAGCACAATGTAGAAAATGTGAATAAATAGAACTAGGCATGATAGTTAAATAAAATGAATTATCCAATAGAAACTAATAAAATGAATAATTAATTAAAGCTCGTTTTTCAAATGAATAAGCAAATCAGTTAATATTTATAAAATTGCTCGCATATCTGTTAATTAGTATATTAAGAACTTTATTTTGATAATTATTAAATAGAATAAGTAAGCTTTTAATATCAATATCAGTGCGGCAAAGACTCAGCTTTATATGCATATATCCTAAGAAAACGTTAACATGTTTTTTTATTGAAATGTTACAATAGGATAATTTGTTATTAATCGATGGAATAATCGAAAGTTATCTTTTTATCTTAAAAAAAAATCCGTTAACACATTGAAACAAGTCCTCCTGGAATAGCAACGAGAGCAGGATCATCTTTCGTTTCGCATCTAACCTGCTAAACGTTGAACTCGTCGTATTCATGATGTGAAAATTTGAGGAGGGGAATGACATCTAATATATATATATATATATATATATATATATATATATATATATATATATATATTGATACTTTTCTCCATCTTTCTTGCTCACTCTCTCTGTCTGTCTGTCTGTCTGTCTGTCTCTCTCTCTCTCTCTCTCTATATATATATATATATATATATATGTATATAAAAAAATGAAGTCATTTTCCCCTCTGAGGTTGACCTTAATAGGATTAAAATTCAAGACATTTCATGCAAATGTAATGTGCACAAACTGCAGAACATTATTTGAGGTGTGCTATAGGCCTATTACCCTTACACTTCTTCGATAATCGTACATTCCTATATTTTTTCTGGCGAGAGTTCACTGCCAAAACCTGTAAGAATCAGTGGAAGTAGTAAAATCTTTTCTCTCTATTATATTCATACTCCCCTCGCGACCAATTAACACCGGTGTGGATACGTCCACAAGGGACATTAGGAAGAAACACCGGTTTGAGTTCGTAGTTACTTAAAAAAAATTGGCTGGCATTTTCCCGTTGGGTGAAACGCACATTTAGATCGCAGCTACTCTAAGGGTTACTTATGCCATTTCTTTTATTTTATTTTAATTTCTTTTCTTTTTTAGCGATTCGAAGGGTTACATAGGTCATTTTTTTTCCTTTCTTTTTAAACATTGTGTAAAACTAAACGAACTAACCTTCGATTGCGGGTTATACAAAAAACTCTAACTCACACAGTCTACATCTCTTACTTTCGTACCCAACTGTATTCATGCCACTCTCCTTTCATTTCCAACGTAGCCTCATCGATAAACACTTAGCAGTCAACATTCAGGTAAATAGAGATTTATATGCATCCGATATTTAAGTAAATGGACTTTTTTCCTTTTTCTTTTTTTTTTAAATTGACCCGACTTCCCGTGATTTCCAGTCACGCATGGATCGGGCAATACCGGCAATCATCGGTCTCAGCTGGTTTCCCCCCCCCCCCCGACTAATTCCTCTTCTCTCTCTCTCTCTCTCTCTCTCTATATATATATATATATATATATATATATATATATATATATATATATATATATATATATATTATTTAACTCCCTGGCAACCTGACTACTAATTAATGCTACGTCGCACAAAATAAGGCATCTCATCTTTGTCACGTATTCCATTCCTTTTTATTATTGTCAGCTAAATTATAAAATCTCTTATTTTACCAAGCTAAAATTCTCTGATACATACTTTAGCTGAAGTTTCGATTTTTTAAAACTCTGGACTATCTCGAAGTATGTCGTTTTCATCAGCATTTTTTAGCATTCAACAATCATAATAATAATAGGTTACTTGGCGATACATGACAGTCAATAATATAACGGGGAAATGAGAGGGAAATGGTTGTCGTATATAGAACGTTACTTAGGTTACAGTTACCGTTCAATGTGCAGTGTAGTTTTATTCTACCATTACAGCTATAAATATCATTGTTTTTCGCTTTGTTTATTATCTCGTAGTTATGTGCAATTACTATATTGTTCCGGGTGCATCAGTAGCTAATCCTAAGTTGTTTTCTGGTAAATAATTTGTGAAGTGAGTTGCTGATGCTGAAATACTTACTCACTTGATTCAAAAAAACTTTCCCGATATTGGTAACATTACGTGATGTTAAACCATAATATGTTTCGTTTTGTATACTTAAACATAATGTGTTTGTTTTGTTTTGTATGTTATACCTTTTCAGTCATTTATTAAAAATACTTCTCCATATATTGTCTGATTTCAACCGAAGAATTTTCTACTAGAAATC
Organism: Euprymna scolopes; assembly: GCF_053919585.1. NCBI lineage: Eukaryota > Metazoa > Mollusca > Cephalopoda > Sepiida > Sepiolidae > Euprymna > Euprymna scolopes. The sequence goes on from NC_136494.1 coordinate 56,921,761, forward strand.
GTACTATTAATTATTTTGGGTATATGTTTAATTCATTAATATGTGTTAATAAATAAGCTTTTATTCAACGAAAATTACTTATATATTAAATAAAGTTACTTATATATGAAATAAAATTACTTATATATTAAATAAAATTACTTATATATCAAAAGGGTATATTCGCAGTTAGCACATACAAACTAAGCTCCATCTAATTTTGTTTGAAACGCTATATTGTTCGCTGAGTCGGTCTCATAGTACAACATAATAAAGCAAACGCGTTGCTGTAGTTATATTCGTGAGACAATTGTAATTGTCCGTCTATTTCTTTTCAGATAAATGTTGTCGCTCCGCGTTTAATTAATTTCAATTGATTACTTGATCGATAGCATAAGTGTCATTCACCTTTGGTCGAGCAATCGCTTATCTATTAATTGCTTCTTTATCATAAGGAATGAGTAATCACCTGACTGGTATTATTATCGGTCAATCATGGAAAACAAAAGTCACCGGAAAAATATCTCAGTGTTGAACCGGAAAAACAATTAGATATTCAAATAAAAATATTCATGACTGAATGGCAAAATGTGTGTATGTTTGTGTCTACATGCATTTTATTGTCCGATCACTATTGAGTATGATATGACAAGTGACAATAAACGGCGAATGGAACGAGAAGTGGTGGGAGGCGAACTGGATGTCATGATAAGTTAAAATCCCATTATCTGAAAGCTGATAGTTAAATTCTTGTACAGTTCACTAACTTTTAATGTTCTATTCAATCATATCCATAAATTAAATTTCACGAATCTGTAGTTGTTTAAAGTGTTTATTTGAATATATATATGCAATGAATAGAAATAATTTTATTTTACCTAAAAATAGCAAATTAAAAGTTGAAAAAGTTAAACTCTTGTAAGGAAAGTGTGTTTGTCATGTTTTGAAAATGTCGCAAATAACTAAGAACAAGAAAATGATACAAAAATATGAAAACAACAATATTATATTTTTAAAAAGAAGATCGATTAGAGGAACGCCTCAGCTTTTTAGTGAAAAAAAATGAGGAAGGGGCGGATAATTATGATGATAAAAGAAAAAAAATATGATCGGATATTTATCTCTGGTCTGAGTCCCAAGGGTTTTTTTTTACTAACTTGACCCTACGTTATAATATAAGGAAAGTAGAAATTCATCTTTTGTTTACTTCTGGCAGTTTTGTAACGCCTTTCTTTTTGTTTTTTAGCATGTTTTTGACCGTTAAGTAGTACAGGATGACTAAAAAAAAAACGAGCCCCGTGTACACTTTATGTGATATCTCCATTATTTATTCACCGATTGCCCTTATTTTACAGGACATGGCAGAATCAACGACCGTGAGTACACCAAGACCCCAGTGGGAGCTGGGACAAAGAATACACTGTTAAATTTTACTACAAGACAGGCTCGTTTAAGAAAACCCAGGGCAGTTTCATGCGTCAGTTCGAATGTGAAAAGGCTCCATCCAAAAGCAGAATTCAGAACTAGGTGGACCACTTTAAGAAGTATGGGACCGTGGAGAACCTCAATGCTGCCAGAGAGAATCGTCCAAGCCACTCGAGACGTCCCAAGAAGCGAACAGCCGAGCTGGTCGAAAGAGTGAGAGAGTCTCTCCAGCAGAGTCCGAAATGCTATGTGCGTAAGCGGAGTTAGTCCCTCAGTATGTCCCGTGAGACTTGCAGGAGAGTGCTGGTGAACGATATCAGGGCTTACCCATACAGAATACAGACGCTGCAGACCCTTACAGCCTCAGAGAAGAAGCAGAGGAGGCTATGGCAGTCAAGATGCTTGAGAAGATCGAGGAGACACCAAGTTTCCTTAACCTCCTTCAGACCTCAGATGAAACCCACTTCTATCTTGATGGAAAGGCGAACTCCAAGACAAATGTCTTCTGGGGGTCCTCCAGAACCAATGAAGTAGCCACCAAGCCCCTGCACTCTCCTAAATGCACGGTGTGGGCTGCAATCTCGGTCAGAGGCATCATCGGACCAATCTTCATCGAAGAATCTGGCGCAGCAGTGACAGTCACTAAGGAGCGGTATGTGGAGGTCCTCAAAACCTCAAGAGTGAGCTCCAGACCATCTGTTAGAGAATGGATCGAGAGAGAGAGAGAGAGAGAGAGAGAGAGAGGAGATGTGGTGAATTATATTGTAGACACGTTTACCGGAAGTCAGTGTCAGTTGATAGGATTGCCTGTGAGTCACGTGACCAGGTTAGCTGAGTCGTTGAGATTTGGTTTGGACTTAGAAGGCGACGAACGGCTTCAGAGACGTCTCTTCCCCTTCACTGGAGGGACGCTGACGTGTGCAAAAATGAGACCAAGAGAAACCACGCAGGCCAGGGGTTCACTTTTCATCCGTCTGCGAGACATCTGGAAAAGTGAATAAAAACTATAAAACCAATTCCTTGTCTTGGAGTGAAATGAATCTTCGTCCAAAACAGGTACCAGTCTACCTCCAAGACACGAGATGAATCCAGATTGACCAATATCCAACACGCAAGAAGATATGTCTAAAATACATGTACCACACGCACACACACACACACTCACACACACACACGCACACGCACACACACACACATCTTCGAAGTCGGCATGAACAAATAAACAGAACGACTAGATGATCACACAACGTTAACTCTGACTAGACGATCACACACGATCCCTTTATGATATACAATGCAACACATCTACCCGTCGCTCATGAACAAGTTCTGGTTCCAGCAGGACGGAAAAAGTTCTCACAACTCACTCTTGTCCCGAGATTGGCTGAAAGAGAACTTCGGAGGCCGAGTGATCAGTCTCAAGACTGATTTTGAGTGGGCACCCCATAGCCCGGACCTAAGCCCCCCAGACTTTTTTCTTTGGGGCTATCTTAAGGACAGAGTCTACGGAGGGAACCCCAGAACCATCACAGAACTCAAAGAAGCTATCAAGGAGGAGATAAGAGCCATTACCAATTTGGTCTGTAAGAACGTCATGGACAACTTCGTGCTGCACCTCAAGAAATGCACGGAACTACATGGAGGCCATCTAGAACAGATGCTGTAGAACGGAGAAAAAAAAGGCCAAAGACCCTAGTGTTTTGATGTGATGTTTTTAATATAATAAACTAGTTATGACCAAAGTTTCATTTCATTCGCACAAAACACTAAGAAACGAGGCCTAATAAGATTTGGAGCCCGTTTTGGGAGGGAGCGTCACCCTGTATTTTGAGCTCCTTACATTAAGTGATTTCATGCCTTGTCTGGTGCGATTTCCATAAAAATTCTATATTTGTTACATTAAAAGTCTTAAGACGAGGTCTGCTTTGATTTATATAATTAAGTAGAATGAGATTTTCCTCTCCACAGGCTTTATATGTAAATCTCATTTGGTATCGAGTGAGCCCAATTATTGATGCATGCTCTTGGGAAAATATGTGTTTTATTCATGTTAAGTAACTTTTACATGTTATATTGTTGACCCTTTTTTCGTAAAGTTGGCATTCCTATGTCGCAGGAATTTTGACTCATGCTCAGGTCTACTATTACTGGCCCTCACATTCACCATCAAGACTTCTTCATAGGGCACGTACCTTACACCGTCAATATATCATATTTCAATTTAGATATTGTATGTTTAAAAGAAAGTGAAAGCAATAACAGCAGCAACAATAACAGCAACAACACAACAGCAGTAACAAGCAAGAGAAGGTGGAAGAAACGTTTGCTTTAATTACATTCACCCCGCTTTTGTGTACCATGAAGAATTCCCCAGCTATGGGAAAATAGCCCCACTGCCTTGATAGAAATGTTTTTCTTATTCTCACCAAATTGTCGTGTGCCTACTTTCACTTTTTGTGGATGCCTTAGGAAAGGAAAAAGCTAAGGCAGTAAACCCTGACAAAAAATCCGGTCTGGAGTCCCGATAGGCGGATGGATGGAAGCTCTGTAACATCTTTCCGGCAGCTCCTGCAGCCGCGCTGGTACCGACTGTACTGGCTTGCCTTTCGAATCTGCTTGCAACGCGAAGAGGGGAACCTTGATAAATGGGCAAACCAAGGCTCTCGTATTACCCGCCCAGGTCCGCACCTGGTGGTGCAGAATGCCATTGTCTCAAAAGACAGAAGGCTGTCACATTAACAATTATTATACTAAAAGACACTAGTGCGTAATGCTTTTCGTGACCATCGATATAGAAAGCGATAATTACTGCTGGTTGAGAGATTCGAATTAAGTCAAAAGTAACTTGACTCCGTAAGCCAGTACTTTATCTCTAAGCAATTGGCAATTAACGCAAGGACTGAAGAAAATTAAGTGTCTATAAATGCGAAATCGACATTCATACGTAGTAAACAGTCATGAGAGTATACGACTACAGAAAGTCAGAATGTTGCATTAGCGCTAAAGTTGACAGCTTTTTTCTGAATTTTCTAAACATGGCTAAATATAAATATGTATATAGATATTAATATAGATAGATAGATAGATAGATAGATCGATAGATATGCATTTATTTATTTCGGATTCTTACGGCCGGATATGTCTGTGCTTTTGCAACTTAATTATATCTCTTAAATAGGGGTAAATGTTCGGAAGTAGGCTTAATGCCTTCCTATTATGGGGATATACACACCCTTATAATCGCTAAGATGGACTTGTCCATTGGGCATATAATTAGCAAGTCTAGACCGCCAAAGAGAGCTATCCGGATGTCGTACCGAGACATGGACTTACTAACCTTTTCTGTACCACTAACCCTTACTTGATAGAAATGTTTTTCTTATTCTCACCAAATTGTCGTGTGCCTACTTTCACTTTTTCCGACTCAACTACACTTCCAATTGTTGCTGCCTAATTAAATATATGAAAATGCTACACTTTATATTGTTGTACTCAGTCACTGAAAGAGAGGTATAGAGGGAACATAGATAGATAGATAGATAGATAGATAGATAGATAGATTTGTTATTACATAGAGATAACGTTGGAATATATATGATTTGATGATAGTCGCTACTAAAATACATACTAACTATAAGTTAATCGATATACCGAAACGCCTGTTCAGAGCCATATATATATATATATATATATATATATATATATATATATATATATATATATATAAAATAGAATGGAAAAATAAAATTGTCGCCCATAGAAAATACGACATGATTCCATTTCCGTTTGATGAAGACCGATTTCCTTTTCTTTTTTTTGTAGACATCTACTAGTTGAACAGTTGTGTACTAATCTCAAGAGCGATAGGACCATTCTATCAAGTATGAAAGTGACACAATGTTCAACGAGTGGGAACGAAAATGTACAACTTATTTTCTTTCCCGATCCAAGTTGTGACAACAGAACCATTGCCAGCACCCTCAAAATGCAAATCTGGACGGTTAAACGCTTGGGAGCACAGCTTAACAAAGTTTCAGGCCACGGTTATGGTCTTTAGTGTGTTTTCAAGCGAGGACCACATCACGCCACCTCACATCTTCGAAGTCGGCGTGAAAGTAAACACTAAAGTGTACTGGATGTGCTGAAGAATGTGGTAATCCGCTGGTTTAATCAAGTGGCCGAAAACAGGACAAAAAACATCGAAAATAAATAAAATATAAAGGTTCTTTAAGCTAACTTCAAATAGGTCAGAGTTTCTAGTTTATTCGTTTAAGAGATATAGACTGTCGACCTGAAATGTTACAGTGGCGTTCCAAATTGGAAAAACATGTTTTTACAAGGGTAGTTCCAAAGATAAAGCTACCTATGTTTTACTTACAGAGTTGAAGTGCTACAAAATACGAGTGATGTGGCACTATACTTTAGTGCCTCGGTTTTGGTAGTTGTTAACACACCCTTCAGCATGGCCAGGTGGTAATTTGGCCGTAAGCGGAGGGACACACAGAAAAAGTGCAATCCCATGATTCCCTACATTTTATCGACCTCTTTCTGTCCGAACAGCTATGAGGTGAGCACTATTTTCTGTCCCTCTGTAAATGAGTGGAGGGGTGCACCCTCTCCCTCAGCACTAGTTTGGTTAGTTAGTTTTAACGAAGTAATGGTGAAAATCAATTGTAGGATCTGTAAATTGTATGTTAATATTGTAATATATATATTGTATACATTTTATAAAATAAATAGTTAATTATATTTCTCATATATATTGCAACCTGTGTTGTGTGTTTTTATGTCTGCCATAAATGTCTTCAGTCGAATGAAGAAGCCCTGAGGAAAAGGAAGGTTCAAACCAGAATGTCATCAGAGCCAAGACGTCTTCCTGGGAGAAGAAGGAGCCACACAGCCACATCCAACATCTCAGATATGATTTTCCTCTTGATAATTAGACCCTGATGACTGGCCCATCGCCACATCACCATGGGACCGTTTCTAAAACATTTAGTGTAACACGTGGGCCGGTCACACACCAGTAACCGGCACGATCTGTTATAGTGGTACTATGTAAAAGAGTTATCTCTTGTACTCCAGAATTTATTGTTCTACATCGTCTGCACCATTCTCGATACACTTTAGTTTTGCTATGAATTAACTGGCGCAACTGTTTCTGACATACGTCCATGACAAGGGTTGCTTTCTTATGGTCTCACACTGTCAATATGTGCAACAGAGAGATTAAACATCCAGGTCATGAATGCATATGTTCGGTTATTATAAGAACGCAATTTGTAATTCCTTCTGATCTATTCGTGCCGAATAAAAAATAGGAGGCATTAATTTTTAAATAATCCGCGTAGATTGAAATTGCTGATCGAGAGAAAATAATTCAGAAAAGGTAGAGAATCAGAACATTGCTAAGACAATGTGGCAACCATTGCAGATGAGAACGTTGCTAAGACGATAGAAACGTGGGCTCTCCGACAAACGACAAGATAAATACACTGATTATAGTGCTTCCCGTATCTAACTTAAGGACATGATGATTGTCAAATATTATATATATATATATATATATATATATATATATATATATATATATATATATATATATATATATATATGTTTACTGCATTTTGGGGAAAGAGTTCCGACAAAGTGCTCGATTACAAAGAAAAACTTTTTCGATATAAGAGCTAAATACAGAAGTTCAGAAAAACATTGGTACCGTCGGTTTCAAGCCCAACACAACGGGAAACCGTTAATGGTAAAACGTAAATAATGTTCAGCTCTCGTCAGCCATCTTGTTTTCTGCCCCGGGGCAAATTTTTCTAGGTCCGCATTGGTTTGTTTATATAATGATGTATGTATTTATTTAACTATATGTAACAAGAGGCGTAGTATTAACTTTGGCCTTGAATGGACTGGGGACGGAACCTAGGGTCATTCAGGTTGTCCCCATCTCTAAAAATAGAATTAGGAAAGGTTAGGAAGAAGAAGAAAAGAAAGGAAAGAAAAAGAGGTCTAAGAAATATACACTCCCTTATGAATATAAAACGCTGGGAGTAACAGCTTAACGGCAGTGAGAAAGAGTGAGCTAGTAGCTTCCACAGGCAGCCTTTCTCCCCGGCGGATTTGTTCAAAGGCGTCGTAAGAACTGTAACCTCAACCCACTATCACCAGAATCCACCTACTACCCAACTTGGTCATCCCTATTACTACGACGGAGGGTAAAGTACTTTTGATTATCATTTGACCAAACGTCTTGAATATCATATTATATATTAAGTTCCGAGAATAGATTATTGCTTTGCCTAGTTTTCCCCACTATAATTACCTTCCTCTTGTTACCCTTTTTCCCTCATATTTTAATATTGTGTTCATCCCCTTTTGTCCTGTTTAAATACTACTTTCATAAATATTTCTGTCAGCCTATCTTGTTTTGGTATGTTTTGTGTCTATAATAAATTCCCTATTTTTATATAAAATACCTGCTTCTTGTATTTTTATAACTCTCCCTCAAAACCTTTTTCCCTACTCTTGCTTACGATAGCAAATACTGTGTTACGGCGTTGTGATTAGCCACCGCACCCGTAACAGTTGGGGGCTCGTGTCCGGGATTTGTGCAGATAATTTGGGAGGGCTCTCGCTCGCAAAAGTACTAGAAAAAAGAGAAATTTAATTATAATAACCATTTGACGTACTAAGTGGGCTCTTCTATTATCATGTCTTTTTCTGTAGAGAATTTTTTAAGTTTAGCCGACCTGGGCGAAAAAGTCAGGAAACTACGAAAAGCAGAATGAGTAGAAATTGCGAATTTCTTCGAAATAGATACAGACCCGAATATGAAAAAGGTCGAAATAAAAAGTATCGTAGAAAAAATATTAATAGAAAACAACCTTCTAGAAACCGCTACCGTAAGCGAGGGAGACGGACAAAATAATACGCAACTCACCTTGGAACTAAAGAAATTAGAAATACAGGAGAGACAGCAGGAGAGACAAATACAGTTAGAACTAGAGAAGGAAAAACTAAAAATGCAAGAGAGAATAGAGCTGGAAAGACTTAAATTACAGGGTAATGGGAGTCAACAGTCTAATGCTTCATCGTTTCACGCAGCACAAAATGTTAGACTAGTGCCTAGTTTTTGTGAAAAAACAGTAGGCAAATATTTCCCTCATTTCGAAAAAATCGCAACAAACTTAAATTGGCCGTATGCGTACTGGCCAACCTTATTACAAACCGTGCTAGTGGGAAGAGCCGCCGAGGTTTACTCTGCGCTTAGTCTAGAAGATGCCGCGGATTATAAGACAATAAAAAACGCCATATTAAATGCTTACGAGTAGGTACCCGAAACATATAGGCAGAAATTCCGGAAGTATAGGAAATTTGAGCGGCAGACGTATGTAGAATTTGCCAGAGAAAAAGAAGACCTCTTCGATAGATGGGTTAGAGCGAAAAACGTAAATAATGACTATAATAGCTTACGCCAACTTATTCTCATCGAAGAATTTAAACAATGCGCCCCACAAGAAATTCAAATGCGAGTTGACGAAAGAGAAATTAAAACCGTTAAGGAGGCAGCTATAATGGCGGATACATATAATTTAACCCACAGGTGTTGGGAAAGAAAGAAAATAACAAAAAAACAGTCAAACCTTCGTACAGAAGAGAAAATGTTAACCGAGCCGCGTGTTCCTAACGTATTTAATAAAAATTATAATCAAAGGGTCCCGCCCGCACCCGTTCCGAGAGAAAATAAAATATTCTGCTCTTATTGCAAGAAAGATAACCACTTTATATCCGAGTGTCGGATCTTAAAAAGGAAAAGGGAAGAAAATAAGTTTCAACCACATGCCTTTATTACACACAAAACGAGAAACGATAGTATTTACCAGTCTTCTTCCCCAAAGCTAGGGAGAAGCGAGAAAGAAAAAAACTCATACATGAAAAGATATGAGCCATTTTTATCCCAGGGTTATGTGTATATTAACGACCCTGAAGAAGCCAAGCCGATTAAAATATTGCGGGATACTGGCGCGTCGCAAACTTTAATATTAGAAGGCGTGCTTCCATTATCGAAATCTACCTTCACCGGAGATATTGTATTATTACAAGGGGTAGGAATGACTATAAATAAAGCGCCCCTACACAAAATTAACTTAAAATCGGAATTATTAACTGGCCCAGTTATCGTGGGCGTAAGACCCAAATTACCGATTCAGGGAGTGTCGCTGCTGCTAGGAAATGATTTAGCTGGAGGGAGAGTAATAGCTGATCCTATTGTCAGTGACCAGATAGTAGTAAACCATAAAACAGTGGGGGAGGAACGCATCGACATTTACCCGGAATGCGCTATTACCAGAGCGACCACAAGAAAACAACGACTAGAAAAGGAACACCTAGAGATACCAAACGATGAATTACGACTTGACGAAACTTTCATATCCCACCTGTTAGAACAACAGAATAATACGAGTAAAAAAATAAAATTAAATCTCCCAGAAGAAAATAAAACGGACGAATTAACTAGGGACCAATTTATAAGTGAACAAGGGAACGACCCAGAAATTTGCCTCCTCAAAAATAACGCCTTACCAAAAACGGAAACAAAAGAAGTTAGGGAGTGTTTTTTTATGAACGATGGAATTTTAATGAGAAAATGGCGCCCACTAGATGCTAATGTGGATGAGGAGTGGAAGGTAATAAGTCAAATAGTAGTTCCAAAGGTTTATAGACAAGAAATACTAAAAATAGCTCATGATACCGCCATGTCAGGTCATTTAGGAATAAATAAAACCTATGAAAAAATTCTAAACCATTTTTACTGGCCAAAACTTAAGCGTGATGTGGTAAATTTTTGTAACTCGTGTCACACATGCCAGATGGTCGGAAAACCTAATCAAAAGATTCCGCCCGCACCACTCAGACCTATACCAGCATTCGAAGAACCCTTTAGTAGAGTACTAGTGGATTGTGTTGGGCCACTCCCTAAAACAAAAATGGGAAACCAATATTTACTGACGATTATGTGTACGTCGAATCGTTTCCCAGAAGCTGTTCCGTTAAGAAATATTAAAGCTAAGACTATAGTAAAGGCTTTAACTAAATTTTTCTGTTTAGTTGGAATTCCTTCAGCCATTCAATCAGACCAAGGCACAAACTTTATGTCTGGTCTATTTCAACAAATAATGAATGAGATGGATATTAAACAACACAAATTCAGTGTTTATCACTCCGAATCACAGGGAGCTCTCGAACGTTTTCATCAAACCCTGAAGTCCATGATGAAAAAATTTTGTTATCAATATAATAGAGATTGAGACGAAAGCGTCCATTTTGTTTTATTTGCTGCTAGAGAAGCTGTACAAGACTCTTTAGGATTTAGCCCCTTCGAACTTGTGTTCGGACATACTGTGAGGGGACCTTTAAAGCTATTAAAAGAGAAATGGCTAATGGAGAAAAATGAATTACATCTCTTAGATTATGTATCAAATTTTAAAGAGAAATTACACGGGGCCGTGAAAATAGCGCAAGAAAATTTGAAAAACTCCCAAAAACGAATGAAGGCTATATTTGATAAAAATAGTAAAAATCGTACCTTCGAAAGTGGGGACAAAGTTTTAATATTTTTACCCATCCCACATAATCCCCTACAAGCAAGATATTTTGACCCATATGAAATAGAGAAAAAAATAAATGATGTAAATTATATCATCCACACCCCAGATCGAAGAAAAAAGAGAAGAGTTTGTCACATTAATATGCTAAAAGGATACGTTGACAGAAATGTGTTAGATATGGGTAAACCAGTTACAACAGTAACTAATATTACAAAAATAACCTCATCTGAAAATGTTTTAAATAACGATGAAAATACAATTGTCAGAGAGGAGGAAATGGGACAGAGTAGTCATCTAAAAAACTCGGAAATACTAGCTAATTTAAATAAAAAATTTGAACATTTGCCAAATGAGAATAAAAAGGAAATGTGTGGTTTGGTCAGTGATTTCAAAGATCTTTTTCCTGATGTCCCTAGTAAAACTACCTTTGCAGTACACGACGTCATAGTGGGAGACGAAAAACCCATCAGACAACACTTTTACAGAGTCAACCCCATCAAGCTTCAACAGTTGAGGGTAGAGATCAAGTATATGCTGGAAAATGATATTATTGAACCAAGCAACAGTCAGTGGAGTTCTCCCTGTATACTTGTACCAAAAGGCGATGGCACCTACAGATTTGTTACCGACTTTCGGAAAGTGAATGCAGTAACCAAAAGTGATTCATACCCGATTCCCAGAATTGATGATTGTATCGACAAAGTTGGCAAATCAAAATATGTCAGTAAATTCGACTTGATGAAAGGTTATTGGCAAGTACCTTTAACCGATAACGCTAAGAAAATTTCAGCATTCGTGACTCCCGATGGACTATACCAATACAAGGTTATGGCATTCGGAATGAAAAACGCACCAGCAACATTTCAAAGGATGATGCATTCCCTTCTACAAGATATTCAAGGATGTGATGTATACATTGATGATGTAATCGTGTACAGTATGACTTGGAACGAACATTTACACATCATAAGGCAACTCTTCCGTAAGCTAGAAGAGGCAAACCTGTCTGTGAACTTGAACAAAGGTGAATTTTGTCATGCAAAATTAAATTATTTAGGCCATACTGTGGGCCAAGGACAAGTTAAACCCATCACCGCAAATGTGGATGCCATTCTCGAGTATCCTATTCCAACCAACAAGAAACAATTAATGAGATTTCTCAGTATGGCAGGATTTTATCGGAAATTTTGTAAAAATTTCTCATCTATAGCAGGTCCTCTCACGGACCTCCTTAAAAAGGATGTAAAATACAAATGGAGTGAGACCTGTGATGCGGCTTTCAACAAAATAAAATCAACACTCATGGAGGGCCCAGCTCTCGCAACACCAGTTTTTACAAAACAATTCAAACTACAAATTGATGCCAGTGATGTCGGAATGGGTGGTATCTTAACCCAAGAGGATGATGAAGGTATCGACCGAGCAATTGGGTACTTCTCCAAAAAGTTGAACACTCACCAAAAGAACTATTCAACCATTGAAAAGGAATGTTTATCATTATTGACGACACTACAACACTTCGACTTCTATCTCAGCGTCACCATGTACCCTATTCTGGTCTTTACCGACCATAATCCATTAACTTCCCTTGCAAAGATGCAAAACAAAAATCAGAGACTGACAAGATGGAGCCTTCTCCTACAAGAATACAACATTACCATCAAGCACATTAAAGGAAAAAACAATATTATTGCAGACGCATTATCTAGAGTATAATGTTACAAATGCGTTCTCCTTTGCCGACTTATTATTTTACAGAATATTGTTGGAACTGATTGCCTTAAAATCATGTGTACGTAACTACTAATATATTTTTTGCTTTTTGTTGTTGTTGTAAAAGTTTTTCATTTGTAACTCAAAACTATGTAACTACTGATATATTTTTGCCTTTATTGTTGTTGTAAAAGTTTTTCATTTGTAACTCAAAACTTTTACTCTGAAGGGGGGAAGTGTAACAAGAGGCGTAGTATTAACTTTGACCTTGAATGGACTGGGTACAGAACCTAGGGTCATTCAGGTTGTCCCCATCCCTAAAAATAGAATTAGGAAAGGTTAGGAAGAAGAAGAAAAGAAAGGAAAGAAAAAGAGGTCTAAGAAATATACACTCCCTTATGAATATAAAACGCTGGGAGTAACAGCTTAACGGCAGTGAGAAAGAGTGAGCTAGTAGCTTCCACAGGCAGCCTTTCTCCCCGGCGGATTTGTTCAAAGGCGTCGTAAGAACTGTAACCTCAACCCACTATCACCAGAATCCACCTACTACCCAACTTGGTCATCCCTATTACTACGACGGAGGGTAAAGTACTTTTGATTATCATTTGACCAAACGTCTTGAATATCATATTATATATTAAGTTCCGAGAATAGATTATTGCTTTGCCTAGTTTTCCCCACTATAATTACCTTCCTCTTGTTACCCTTTTTCCCTCATATTTTAATATTGTGTTCATCCCCTTTTGTCCTGTTTAAATACTACTTTCATAAATATTTCTGTCAGCCTATCTTGTTTTGGTATGTTTTGTGTCTATAATAAATTCCCTATTTTTATATAAAATACCTGCTTCTTGTATTTTTATAACTCTCCCTCAAAACCTTTTTCCCTACTCTTGCTTACGATAGCAAATACTGTGTTACGGCGTTGTGATTAGCCACCGCACCCGTAACATATATCTTATTCCTATCTCTGTATATTATATTTTAATCCAGTTTGAATATCCTGCTTTTTTATTTTTTATTGAATGCATTTTATTTTTTTATTTAATGCATTTTGTACTGTTTGTTTTGTTTCCGGTCTGCCTTCTATTGGTTTTTGTTGGGGCAAGGGGGATAATTAATTTATCTTATTAGACTTCCCTTCCTTTTTTCAGTTAAGGGGAGATAACCCTTGTTTCAGTGGTCATGGGGAGGTAACTAATCTATCTTTTTTATTCTTTTAACCTTTTTTGTATTAATTATTATAATAGTTGAGGGTAGGTGAGTAATTTAATTCTAAATTCTTTTATATAGCTGTGTAATGTATTTCAGGCAGTCTTATTCTTCTTCATATATACTAATATTTATACTTAATGTATACTGACAAATGTCTAAATGTCCGTTACACTTTACTAGTTTATGCGTTAAGTTGGCTCCATCTGGAATACTCTTGAAGGACTCCTTTAGGTGGGGTCCTCGTTTATTGTTCTGTCTTCCCAGTTTATTAGTAGCACTTGTCTCCTATGCAGACATCCTTTGAGTGTTTCACTGCGTACGTTCAAACAGGTCTTTTGAGGGTCATTAATAGCCTTTATGATGTGGTATTTCTCCGCGTCACAAAGCGGGCATCATTTTGAGGCTGGTGAGTATGCTGGTTTTCTTTCTATGATGCTCCATTTTATGCTGAATTGCGTTCCTTTGTCTTTAAGCTGCCATACTCGGGCGGCTAAAGCTGTCTTTATCCTCGTCTTTGCCCTGAAGGAACTGTTGTGCATGTAAAATCTCTGCTTGAACGTCCCTTTCGTCATCCCTATGTATATCTCTGGTTTATCACTGGTATCATGCGTGAGTGTCGCTTCGTATACGAAGGATTTCACCTTGCATTTTCCCTCTAAAGGGCAATGTTCCATGGGTTTGCAAGAACAGCTCTCAATTTCATTTTTATTGCGTTCCTTTGCGATGATCTTTTTTATTGATGGAGTGGTGGAATAGCTGACCTTAATCGTGTTTCTATTTAACAGTTTGTGCAGCTTATGTTGTGGAGGGAAATTTCTGTCTAGCAGTTTCAGGAACAGGTGTCCTACTCGTGTTTTTGTGTTGAGTGAAAACGGAGGTGAGAACCAAATGATGTTCCGCCCCCTGTTGCGCTTGTCTTTTGTTAACTGATTTTGAGTTGGCTGGTATTTGATGCTTTCCGTAAATCCGCTTTTTTGGAGCGCTTCATTGTAATATGGGGCTGCTTGGTTGAAGATGTTGGCGTTTGATGAGAGCGTGAAGATTCGTTTGCTGATATTGGCAACCATGTTTTTGAAAACCGTAGGGGGGTGACAGGATTCTTTGTTTATGTATCGGAGTGTCTCATTGGGTTTGTGGAAGGGTCTATGTGTCTTATTATTTACAAGACTCTAAATCTAAATAATAAGGCACATAGACCCTTCCACAAACCCAATGAGACACTCTGGTACATAAACAAAGAATCCTGTCACCCCCTACGGTTTTCAAAAACATGGTTGCCAATATCAGCAAACGAATCTCCACGCTCTCATCAAACGCCAACATCTTCAACCAAGCAGCCCCATATTGCAATGAAGCGCTCCAAAAAAGCGGATTCACGGAAGGAGAGTCAGAACTATACGACATTTATGTCTATAGTTAATAAGCACTGTGATGATTTAAAATTGTCATCATTAACGGCGGACAATTTCAAATGCTTAATATTCACTCAAGGTTTGGTAACCACAAAAGACGCCGATATAAGACGTCATGTTCTAAATAAATTGGAATTAGAACCTGATTTGACGTTTCAGAAACTGGCTGAAGATCGTCAGCGGTTCGTGGCAATGAAGCAAGATTCCCGAAAGATAGAGGAAGCAGGTATCGCTCACATTAAAAAATACGCTTCAAAAATAAAGGACACCTGCCCGCTAGCAATTACCAACGAAGAGGCAAAAAGAACCCTTCACAAAATTTTTAGGATAAACAAAATCCTAGGATACCTTGTAGCAAATGTAGAGGACCTCATGGGTATAATGCATGTCAGTACCAAAGGAAAATAACATGTGACCTATGCAGGCGAGCAGGGCACAAGGCCTCATATTGCAGAGCAGAAGTAGCAAAAAAGAGCTACGTAAAAACTGCAAAAATGGACCCTTCAACAACAGAGAACATAAGGAAGTATTTTACGGTGAAAATCAGAAATAAAGAAGTAAAACTGCAGCTTGATTCAGGGTCGGATTTATCAATTATAAATTTTCACACATGGAAGAGAATAGGAAAGTTCACGATGAATAAGACGAGTAGAGTCGCAAGATCGGTAACTGGTGAAAAAATAAATTTTGAGGGTGAGGTAGTTGTTAATGTGTCGCTAAAAAGAACAACAAAAAAGTTAAAAGTTTTCGTTCTAAGGACCGATTGAATTCAGGCATTTGAATTAGGGGACTCGCCAATGAGTGATTTTTGTCACAAAGTCGAAAACCTAACGGCCGAAGCCGACGAACTCAAAAAGGATCTTAAAAAATATTTCCTAAGTGTTTTCTCCTAAAAGCTTAGATGCTGCACAAAAATAAAGGCGAGAATCGAATTGCTGGACGAAACAAAACACATACTCAAGTAGCCATGGGGCGTACCGTTCGCTTCGAGGGAAAAAAATTGAAAAAGAATTCGAAAGACTTGTCATCTACACTTCATCCCCTGTCAAGCTGGCCTAATAGTTATCGTACTTAACACACTGTCTTTAAGTTTTTATTTAGTTTTTTTATATATATATATGGCGTTGTTTTTACTATTGTTAGGTAGGATAATACTTCTGTTAAGTATTTTTTTATTAAAAAGCTATTGCGCTTAAAGATTTCTAGGACTTTTCTTTTGGGGTTTAGTAAGAAGTATGGTGGATATTGCAATTCTTTAAAAGTGCGTTCTATGTGTCGGAATTTTTCCTCTAAATGTTCATTACTGCATATTCTCAAAGCTCTGGGGTAGAAACTAATTATAGTGCCTCTTTTTCTCTATCCTTATTTTTTTACAGAGGAATCGCCACTTATCAAGGCCTTGAGGCCACTCGAGGATAAGGGTTAATGGGTATACATTAGTCAATGTGATTATCGCATAATAGACATAATTAGTGGGAGTTTTATAAATTGGATTACTTCGGAGGACGGTTCATCTACGACGGTTTGTCTACGAATGGTCTAAGGATGTAATTTGGAAGATCATTAATGTAGATCAGGAAGAGAGTTGGGCCCAGGATGGGCCCCTGGGAGACTCCAACACCCTTATTAGTCTGTTTGCGATGGACTTTATACTTCAATTTATTATTATTATTATTATTATTATTATTATTATTATTATTATTATTATTATTATTATTATTATTATTAACAAGAAACGACATGGATCCATTTTCTTCTTTTTCATATGTGTTATTTATTGTTAGCTCAATTTTATTTAAATTTATGCTTCTTCTATTTTGGATAATTTAGGCATGAAAATCAAGATACCGTCTATGAATTTGAAATAAGATGCATTTTTGAACAATCTATATTTAGAGATCCAGTTTCTATTAACTCCAGAAATAGACATGCTAAGACTCCACTGAGGGGGTTACCCATTGGTAGGCTAAACGTCTGTTTGTAGTAAAATTTGTCGAAAGTGAAATATGTCATATATCGATGCATAAATTTGTTAATTATGTTGTCTATTGGGAACGGGAAGCTAATGATTATTTTCTTTAGATGTTTTGAAAGTGGGTTGGGGCAATTTTTGGTGGGGATATTGGTACATAAGGATTCGATATCAAAACTATTTATAGTTTTGTTAGTTAGGCTGAGGTTTTTACTTTTACGAGTAATTTACTGGAAATTTTAATGCCTAATAATGGGGTTAATAATTTTGCAATGGCCCATGCAATTTTATAGGTAGCACTGCCTATACCTGAAATAATGGTGCAAATTTCGTAGACTGTATAAAGTGAGAATTTGGGGGTGATATTCAATATATGATGACCAGATGTTGTTAGCATTTATTAGTTTCTTGTACGTTTTTTTTTTTTTAATATGTCTGTTAATATTTTTGTATTACTTAAGAGTTAGTTCTTTAGTAGATGTTTTGGTCTTGGAAAAGTTTAAATATTTTATCTTTATATTCAGAGATTTTTATTATTACGACACCACGGCCTTTGTCTGAAGACGATTTGATGATTTTATGGTCGTTTTTTAAATGTATCAGTGCATTAATGTGTCGTTTAGGTAAGACAGTGTCCATGGTTTGGGTGGTAGTTGTTAACATGATCCCCTGAACGACGCCTTTCATGAAATCTGTGTCCTCGTGTCTGTAGTTTAAGGCGACCATATTGGTTGTTATTTTGGGTTAAAATTCTATCGCAAATTATAGTGCGAAACTGATGAGTTCGATTTCATTATTCGATAATGGTCGGTTTGTGAAGTATTGCTCGACGTGTGTGGGGAAAATATTATATTTTTCTTACTAGTGTGGATTGAAACTTCAATATCCAAATTATTATTTGCCTTTATATAATACAGAGGCAACGGCGAATTGCATTGCTAGTCATAAATAAATGCTGGTAAATTCGCTTAACAAAGAAGCTGACTAGATATAATTAGTAACAGGTGACAAAAATATCGGTCATGCTTTTTTAGAACATTCGCTTTGGGGTTGAATTTCTACTGAAACTCTAACCTTTGATGTTGACTTTTCGATATATTTCAATCTATTGGATTGGTTCGAAAGCAAAAGGCGGACAGGTCGAACAAAAAAGAACCACACTCAACTATAAAATAATTAATGAAATTTGGTGATCTGAAATTATCACCAAATCGACCCTATCGGTGAAAAGTGTCAGGTGATGCAGGATAATGACAACTGTAACGGCATTGTATCATCTTGGCATTGTATTATTGTCTGCTGCAAATTGTTTACTGAAAATTGTCTACTAAATTGAAACCGACAAATTTGCCGAGGAAGACCTGCACTGAATAATACTCTCTCTTTCTCTCTTTCTCTCTCTCTCTTTCTCTCTCCCTCTCTATTTATCTATCTATCTATCTATCTCTATCTATCTATATATCTCTCTCTATCCATGTCTTTGTCTCTCTCTCGCTATACTATATAAATGTGTTTGTGTGTGTTAGTGTGCTCTCGCACGCGCCTGTGTGTGTGTGTGTGTGTGTGTGTGTGTGTGTGTGTGTGTGTGTGTGTGTGTGTGTGTGTGTGTGTGTGTGTGTGTGTGTGTGTGTGTACATAGATGGAGATAGAGAGAGAAAGTATGTGACAGTGACAAAAATTTTATTCGTTTTACTGTTCATTTGTTTTTCTAGAGTAAATTTTTACGGACCGTTTCGCTTCTAGACAACCAACCAGAATTCGTATGTGAAATCAGAATCATTTAACTATCAGAAAACTGAAGTTCACTTTAAGAAAAATACATTCGAAGGAAGCAAATTAAAATACAATTACAAACAAGTGACATTGAGTTCATTTTCTCTCGAGGAAATATATAAATATGCTTTTACAATTTAGAGTCAACTTAAAAAGAATTTTTCAAAGTATAAATATGCAAAAACAAATGGTGTTCCAGGGAACTGAATATGTACATTTTACACAAATTGATTAATTGCATATCTTATATCATTATTATTTATATATTTATAATAAATAACTCATGAATTAAAACCAGTTAACTATTAACTATTCTAGCAATTTGTGCAATATTGTGCGTGTTTTTTTTATGGCTTTACTTTGGAAATATCTATGTTTTATTTCTCCCTTAGAGAAAATATAATCGATATGATGTGTTTTTACTTTTCTTTTTGTTTAGTTTGGAGCGTAAGCTAGAAACAGTCATTTTATGCGTTCGACATAAACATGTGCTACCCAGACACTGCAATCCACAACTACAGATAAGCAAACACATCTCGCACATACTAGCTCATTACAGATTTGCTAAGTTAATCATTAATGCAACAAATTTAAAATTAAAAAAAGGATATACATTTTAATATTGCGTTTCTTTTTGTTTGTTTAGCTGTTAACTCTTCCACAGAATCCACTAAGACGACGAGATCAACATTTTAATAACAACATCCACATACAAACGAAATGTCATAGTTTACTTTTTGTGTTTTATTTCTATGCTCATTTTCTTTAATGCACAACATTACAATATTAATGGTAGTAAACGTTTCAATATAAACGATTAATCAAAGACAAGTTGCTTTTTTTTGCTTATAATAGAGTAAAATCTTGTATTATTTTTATTTTATTTTTTCACGCTTCAAGATGAGGCTACATAATTTGTGTATTCTTT
Organism: Euprymna scolopes; assembly: GCF_053919585.1. Taxonomy (NCBI): domain Eukaryota; kingdom Metazoa; phylum Mollusca; class Cephalopoda; order Sepiida; family Sepiolidae; genus Euprymna; species Euprymna scolopes. The sequence continues at coordinate 56,941,792 of NC_136494.1, forward strand.
CTTTTGCAAACTGTTATCCTCATCTTCATAGTTGTTGCTGTTTCATCACGCTTCGGGAAACTCATCATATGGCCTTCGTCAGGTGATTAAACACGACCGGATAGAGATGCTGAGGCCTTGTAACTGTATCCCCAGTAAATACTGCTTTCTTGTTGTTTTTGTTGTTGTTGTTGTTGTTGTTGTTGTTGTTGTTGCTGCTGCTGATGCTGCTGTCGTCATCGTCGTCGTCGTCGTCGTCTTACCACGTTTGGGCCAACTAATCCACTGGCTTGCTTGGGTAGGATTGAGACCATTATCTTCGGTCACGTGAAACCGTAGAGACTCAACGCGTCTGAGTTGACCGAAATGTGATAAAACAACAAATTTGACGATAACGATAAGTTAGCAAAAGAATTAATGCATGAAATGATCTGGTTTCATTTTTCCAACCGTATTAACACGTAAATGACGGCAAGAGATTTTATATGATAAAACTCAGCATAGACAATTCCATAGTCTTTACTAGTATCTATCAGGCTGATCACTCACTCGCCATAAGTAAATGCTTGTTAGGAAATGTCAATATTTAAAGATAACGTCTACTGCGCAACGCAATCATTGAAATTCCGTAATTGTTAAGTCATGAATACGTATTGTATGCTGGATTTTATGAAGCAAAGTGAACATCTCGCTTGGCAATCATATACTACATTGGCTTCATCATGTTTGATATTACTCTCATTCATCTTCCATTGAATAGAAGCACCCAGTAGTTCGATACCCGCTCCCATTACGTAATCATCATGTTACCATTTTAATACGATTGTTCGTATTGCTTCGATTTGCTAAGCGAACATTTATGGAGACAATGGATAACCTCTGCAAAGATTGTTGCACTAAATACTAGTAACAAGAATAAATCTAATTGTAATAAGCATTAGGGTATATAAAAATGAAGTTGTTAAAACATACGGACGTAATAAACGTAAGGGTGAACGGCCCTGTGAAAGAACACCATTCATCACTGAAAACAAGATATTTCGAACATTGCCCCTATGATATCGGATACCAACGCCGGCGAGGCAATTACCATTTTTAATCTTTCTATTTTAAACTGAGACGTTATCTTTAAATATTGACTTTTCTCAACAAAGTAACGCAAATATTTATTTTTTCACGATGAGCAATATGAAAACATTCCTGACAAGTATTTAAATGAGCAGTTTTTAATTCACAATATAGAAGAATAATTTATTATTTGGGATTATCATTTGGTTGAAATTGCTATTGGAAAAACAAGAGAGTACGATGCGTGTGCCTAAAATGTTTATTTTACTCTGTTCACTTCAACCCGTGCAGCTGCAACTGATCAAATGCAGCACGCATTTCGCTGATTCGTCCGTCACAAGCTAAGTACAAATATACAAAAGTTTATAGAAGCTAGAAACAACTCTAAGACTGAACTAGCCGCAGCCAAGGGAAAGCATACAGAATTAGCCAGGAAACGTATTGAGTTTTTTTTTTTAATTGTTAGTACGTGTTTATTCCGATTTCTGGAAAATTTATAAATGTGATGGATAATGAACAATCGACAATTCCTCCACTGTCTAACAAATATGAAATCGTTTGTACGGCAACCGAGAAAGCTAACCTTCTTGTCTGGCGCTTTCCCTTCAACTCCACCTTATACCCTTCAAGTTATTCTCTCCCAAATTTCCCTTTGCGGACAAAAGCCACACTCATAGATTAGACGATCATCTCTTTTCATGTCCGTTATATTATAAAAATATAGCCACCTGCAAGGCGTGTCGGTCGAACTTTATACCTGACATACTAATTTAGAAATGTTCCGCTGGGCTAGCCTCTGTTCTCACCAAATTCTTTACCAGATGCCTAGCCGAGTCTTCCTTCTCTGATAACTGGAAAATTGTTTAGGTTTTATTTGTATTCAAGAATTCTGGCGGCAGAACTGACTCACTTACTGATTGCCCCATCAGTCTCCTGGGTCTCTTCGCTAAAATCTTTGAGTCGTTAATAAACAAGTACTAGCCAACATCTTGTAAATACTAAGCTTCTTTCTGACCAACAGTATGGATTTAGTCAAGCAAATACTTTAACTTTGTGAACGCATATGCCATGCAATATACGAGGCAGGAAAAGCAAGAGCGTTGATATACCCAAAGTCTTTAACAAGGTCTGGCATGAAGAGCTTCTCTCAAAAATTAAATCCGATTTTATTTCTGAAAGAATACTTAACATAATCAGACCCTTCCTAGAAAAGAGGAAAATCCAGATAATTATTGATGGCCGTACATCTAAACAACATAATATCGGTGCAGGTGTGTTCCAGAGGTTGATCTTTGCTTTATAATTCCTGATAGTCGCAAATGACCACACTAATAAAATTGTGTCTCAGATGAGTATATTTGCTGAGGACACCACGTTCTATAAAATATATATGAGGGAGAAACAAATATACACATATCCAGTGTAATGACAGAACCAAAGTAAACGATTTGGAATGTGGCTGTAAGTGGATTGTAACATTTAATTCTACTAACACTAAGCTTTTTCCTTTTTCCTTTAACAATTACAACAACGTTCTCATCCACCAATTGCCATGGAAAATAATACCCTAACTAAGAGCCTATCTTTCAAACTCCTTAGCATAACATTCACAGAAAACATGAAGTAGATAAATATATACTGAGGACACTTCCAAGCTTGTACAAAGAAGGTGGGGTTCCGCTACCATACTAGAAAATTACAGAAAACATTCTATATCTTTACAAAGTCACAATTCGCCCATGCATGGAGTATTGTTGCCACATTTGGGCTGGAACATCTATCACTAGTCTCTTACTGTTAGACATGGTCCAAAGAAGAGTCTCAAATGTAACTGCAGAAGTTTAAATTTAATGTGAACAGACATCTCGTTGATCTAACTCCCTACAGCTCTTTCGTTCTAACTGGTTATATGCCTTGTTTGATATGAGAAAAAGTGTTTTTAAAAGTCAAGGTTTCTTTTTCCAATATTTTTGACGAAACTTTAAAAAAACTTCAACGTTTTCGGTTTTTTTTTTTTTAAACATGTCTGCAGTCCCGCAGAAACGACGATGTAAACAAGTATTCACATCAATTTTAAGTATTACGCAAACAGGACCGGAAGCAACGTTGGTATTAGCGGGAAAATAATGGACTTCATTAGTATGAATATTTAATAAATGCCACGACATAATTATTAGTTGCCTTATAATTCTGTATGACTCTTAATTAGATAATATCGAAGTTCTGTATGAGTGTCTGCAAGTTAGTTACAGCGCTGACTTAAGTAATCCACCGTTTAAAAATTTCTCTCCAAATCTTTCTTTCTCAATTAACCAAATTTGTGTATAGATCGCACCCGTTCTGCTACTATTTACCATCTGATGAGACAAAATATGTTGTAATCATAATTTCATCGACTATTTAAAGCATAACATTATACTATTGAAAATGACTGAAATTAACGATGATAACAAAAACGAGAACTACGATACAATATACCATTATATATACGCGCATGTATATATATATATATATATATATATATATATATATATATATATATATGTGTGTGTGTGTGTCTGTGTTTGTGTGTGTGTGCGCACGCGCGTTCTTTATAGAAAATAAGGTTAGAAAATCAACATAAAAATTAAAGCTCTATTCATATACGTAATATTTTCCGGAAAGACAATGAAAGTGTCTCTAGAATGAAAGTTCCCTCAGAGAACTGCTTCCCTTCGAAGGCTATTGAATAAGAGCCTTCTTTACAACTTCAGCTATTATTTATTTATTTATTATTTATACGAACTTTAAATCATATGTATCAAATTCTTCGAGGAAGTCAATACAAATGGTCTCGAACCTATGCTTGCTCCTTAATATGTCGAATGTCGATGGTCTTCTTTGCGAGATAGAACCCTTTTAAAATTTAAATAAATATGTCCGACTTTATTGAAATGTAAACTATATGTTTCAGAGATTTTTCTCAAATTTTTAGTTGATTTTGAAACAGGAAGGTGGAGTAAAAAGTAAGTAATACGGTGTAATAAACATAGTGGACATGAAAATATTGTTTATCCTTAATTCACGAACAACACCGGGGTTCCTCTTTGCATACACACACACACACACACACACACACACAAACAGGCAATCACACACGTGTGTGGTCTTTAGGAGAGTTGTACACGCAGTCACGTGTCTGTGTGTGACTATGCGTACAACTCTCTTACGCCACGCCACTCAACAGATCATAGCCAAACCTGACATGATGATAGTACCCTACCTAGGGATGGTACACACAATTTTACAAGGTAAAGGTGAAAGTTGAAGGCCATAGTCTATGTATATATATATATATATATATATATATATATATATATATATATACTCTCCTACAGCCTACACCAGTGGACTGGCATGATGATGGCCCCTTACCTAGTAATTGTGTACACCATTTTCCCAGGTAAATCTCAAAAGTCAAGATCATAGCCTAAGTTGGGGTATCTTTGCTATATCTTTGATAAAAATGTTTTGTGATACTAAACAACTGTTAACTATTGTGATTGTTTGTGTCATCTTTGATATAACCTATTTACTTTAACGTTCATAGTTGGATTTCAGTCACTTCAGGAAGTCGTTAAAAATTTTTAAACACCTTAAGCAATAGTCTCTCTTACAACATCCACTTACTGCAAAGGTGCCTCCGAAGCGAGAGTATCTTTGTTATATTAACTAAAGTGAGTTATTATCTTATTCCAATAAATAACTGACTAAACAAAGCAACATAAAAACTCGTTTTGTTTTGCATTTTCGCCATCCATTTTTGCTCATGTCCAATCATGTTGTTTTAATATTTAATGTCGTTCGATATATTTTCATTAGTCAAATTTAGAATAAGGGGTAAGATAAGTTTACCCTCTCACTGAACGTCTTCCCACACTAATCATCTTCAATGTGTGCCAAATTTTATACGACGCATTTCTTGGTAAACATCGGTTTCTCTTCATTTTACAACGTTTCATAAATTGCAAAATATCGTAAATGACAACATTATCACCATTATAGCTAAAAGAAATCCACTGGTACATCACTTGAAATCGATAAATATAGTAATTAACGAATGTGCATATCTTACTATTAACTAACTCATGAAATGGGTAACATTTTTGTTCATGTCAATTTTAATTTTCCATACAACTATGTAGTGTCGACTCCGACATTTACAATATGAGGTGCTCTTATATCCTGCTACATGTTAATCGTATATTATTTTCACATAATGTAAAATATCAATGTAACATCAAGTATGGTTCATATTTATTCCATGTTGTTGTAAGCTGTGGTTTATCTTTAGTGATAATGTTTTTATTTAGTATTTTAATTTTTTCCATTTTTATTTTTTATTTATCTTAAACGAAAAGTTTATTCTGTGTTAGTTGGTGTTTCGTTTCAACGATTTATTATTTTTTTCATTTGTAGCTTTATAGTTTCGCGCTCGTGAATTTACCCGATCATCTAATTATCTGTACATCGTCGCTCATCTAAATATTTTCTATTCGACTATATTTTGCCGTCCGCTTTATTTAATATCTCAATAATGGTTTGATAATTATGTACTGCATTTTTTATGTCCGTTTGTGATTATAATATCAGATTTTTATGTTCTTCTGTATTTTATTTTTATTATTTTTTATTTTCTCTGTTTTAGTCATTTGTATCGCTTTGTGGGTTATTACTATTTCTAGTTATCATTTATACGCTAGAAGTAGTCACAAAGGTCATCATCAAAGATTTCTCTTTGAGAACAACTTGTGGCATTCTCTGGAGTCTGAGTGAAAAGTCTCCCTAGATATCGAGTACGTTCCACCTTTTTCGATCACCTTTGCAGATAAATTTGCGTTATTTTAACAGCCGCTAACCATTGAATTATCGTTGGCGGCGACCATTGGAATTTTGGTGGCAAAAGCTTCCTCAATGTCCCAGTCATCTTTTCTCTCATCGAGTGGACGTCTGGCTAATATTTTCTCTCCTCAGGCTTCCCATCCTCTTTGCCTCTTTACTTATTTAATCGGGTGTCACTTTTTGGTGACATACACACAAAAAAATTGGAGGAAGGTAGCGGCGCAGAGGGGTTAACTCACAATTATATCGTTTCAGTTTTTATGATTCCATATGATGCGCCTTTGTGTTTTACGTCTGTAGCATTTTTTGTATGTCCAGTTTGTTACTGATGTTGTTTAGTCTCCGCATTCAAGTGTTTTCTTTAATATTTCAGCCGTTTTTATTATCGTTATTATTGGTATCTTATCAGCCATCCTTCTGATTTCAATCTCTCTCATTCTCTTTTCAAAGTTTTCTTGGTATTGTTTTTAATACTCCTGCTATTAGCGATGTTATCTTGACCTTTTTATCTTCCATATTCCTTTGGACTCACTGACCAGTTCAGTGTATTTGCTCTGTTTCTCCGTCTTCTTAATCTTTATTCTGTGATCTGCTGGCACAGCAAAATCTACACGCTGGCAAGTATTTCCTTCTATTTTCCTTCTTGTTAACTAGTATGACATCCAGCCATTGGGTGTTGTGCATCGTGCATAATCATGTGTTTCCGTGACTTCTGGTCGATATGTCTGAGTTCTTCTTTCGCCCAACCTATAAATGGTCCAGAGTGTCTTACTAGTAATACTGCTCATGTGTTTATACATTATATTGGGTTTCAACTATATATTTTAGTTTCGAAAAGTTTTCTTGTTCTTATGGGGTATTCTTTTCTAATTTTCTCTTTCATTTCTGTTGCATTGATAGTGTCTGCGTTCAGAACGGCCAGATATTTTTAACTATCATGTTCATCTTGCAAACAGCTTCAGGTCATCCATGTACATTGTGGTATTTCTTTTACACTGCTTATATTTCTGTTATAACTATTCGTATATTGTTGCTTATATATATATATATATATATATATATATATATATATATATATATATAATAGTGTTCGTGTATGCGTTTATGTGTGTCTGCGTGTTCAACTTTCCTACAGTCCACAGCAGTATACCGATCATGACCAAACCTAGCATGATGATGGTCGCCCACCTAGGGATGATTAAGGTCAAAGGTTAAGGTCATAGGCTATGTATATTTACTCTTCTACAACCCACACCAGTAGGCCTCTTATGACTAAACCTGGCATGATGATGGTCCCCCACCTATAGATGGTGCACATCACTTTCCAATGCAAAGGACAAGGTCATAGCCTATGTATATATACTCTCTTACAACCCACATCACTGAACCGATCATGACCAAACCTAACATGATGGTCTCAGACCCATTGACGGTACACACAAGGTCAAGATTAAAGGTTAATTTCGATACTTTGCTGTACGCTCAGGTACCCACGAAGCAGTTGCCTGAGCGCACAGCAAAGTCCCACGCCAAGCGTGTATCTTTGCTAGTATGTTTATAATTATATTTTGACCTTATGACTTTAGATAAGAAAAATGATGACTAAAACATTTACTGTTAAAATTTGAATAAGAAGTTTCTGAAACTAAAACATTAAAAGTTATAGAAAGAGTTCACCTATGAAAATCAAATAGTTTAGTCTATAATCGCTGAGTTTAGGCAATGGAGCAGAAGGAAATAACTAAATACTATACTAGTCCAGTTTTAATCCAAACTGAGATCGATTCCTCTATAAGTAGGTTTTTTTAGTATCACCACCCACATTTTGCCACGGTGCAGTAGGCAATGCTTAGAAATCTGACCGAACGTACTTTAAAGATTAACAAATTGCAAATGCTCATGAAGACTGTAGTAACTTTTTCATTATGTGCACATTCCAAAAATGAGCTTGTTTCATACAAATTAAATTGATGTTTTGTAATAAACTGATCAATTATTACGTTCTAATTACGTTAATTATTTTAGGCATTGTTTCTGCTCAGCAGCCAACTCGATCCACAGCGTAGTTCGATAATTGCGACGTTTCGTGATCAAAAAACACAACGTTGAATGTGGATAATGTAAGTCGATTAGGTTACCAACTATATAAAACGATAAACCACGAGGTCTTGTTTGCCACAGTATATATGGCACTCATAATTTAAACATAACTTTAACCAACAATTAACCAACAATGTATATATATATATATATATATATATATATATATATATATATATATATATATATATATATACCTAATTAATAATACTTGGGATAGCATTGATGTATAAATAAATCAGACAGCGTTCTCATTTATACAGCTCGATAGAACAATAGTAGAGCTCTAAATATTTTCTAAAGACACCATTTTAGAAAAAAAAAAAAACACACATATTGTTGCTCATTATTAAAATGTCAGACTTTTGTTGGTAAAATTGTGGATAGTTGTTCCAGCCCAATATTGGCATAAAAATATATAGAAGTACATTAGTTATATGCACAACTGGGCATTCTCATCAGCGCATAGAAAACATTTTTCAAAAGTCTTCACATCGATGAACAGGACATCCTTATTGACATGGCAGGTATTCACTTTTTTCACAACATATATGTAGTGTGTCAAGCGGAAATTATCAATTTTATAATGAAGTGCATTTGCCTTTTGTATCCTTTAATGTATGTATGCATAGCGATTTCCCTTGTGAGCTTTTGTCCATGCTTCATTTTTAACTTCCGGTCGGCACGGAGTCTAATGTCAGGTTCGTAACATCTTTTTCTGATTCCACACTATTTTGCATTACTCAAATATACATATTATTGTTTAATTTATTTTTACCAGCATACATATTTTACTGTTGTGTCATATTTAAAAACCAAATAAATTCAATCATACACCAGTGTTTGCAATATCGCATGAATTTGTTTACATTTTGCAATAGTAGTCATGGGGTCCAATGTAAATTTCGCAGCAGTTTTTTTATAATTCTATTTCAAATTTTAAAAACCTGGCGTCCCATCTATGTCGCTACCGCGCTTGTCTTATCGAAAAGTGATGGGGGGATGTTTAAGTGAGGTTAAATTAACAACACGGACCTACAACCTGGATAGGCAGTTTTACTTAATATTTTGGTAACTTTCACATGGTCTCTCCCGTAAGTACTTAATTCTTTCCTAGAAAACTTGATTACGTTATAATTTCCGATGACGTATTTATCAACATTTCCTCATTCAATCGACGATAGTGGCACCCAGGTCTTACATAGGCGTTCGCAGGCCAAACTCATTGAACTGATTCATTATTTCACAATTACCACTTGGTCTAACTCGATTAATAATAGTTTCGTATCAATCATATTTCTTTACTATGATGACAGTGCGTGTATAAATTAGTGTAAAACTACTATTGAATGCTGTTAAAATACAGAACTAGCTCCAGGAATAATTAGGACAGCGCACTAAAATACAGGATTACGTTTTGCTAAATCATGCATGAGAGAAAATTTACGTGACTTATCACGGACGAGCTTGTTTCTCAGCTGTCAGAATCGGCATACCAGTCTCAAGAATTATTTGGCTGTCGCCTTATGAAATCTGATTTATATTATCCTTTTATATAGCTAAAGTGTGATAGCTGAGAGACATATTCGAACCATGTTATACTTCTTATAACGTCATTGATTGATCTGTTGATAATAAGTGTTTCTCTGATAACCGCATTTCTTTATCTATTTCGCAGAATTACTTCAAACAAAGAGTGCTCTTAAATACATTGCGATCCATTACATGTGCTACCAGGTACCAGCAAACAATGCACCGCATTAAATTTCAAATATGTATTACATTGTTATGTGAATCTGGGAGATTTCTATACAATTCGAAATTATAGTGATTATCGATCTGCTGTAATTGAACGCATTATGACTTATTATGAACTGATGATCACCAGATTTTTTATCCTTCCATTAGTTGGGTACATTTTCTCATTAATTATAAATGCGAACCTATTATGGATCGGGGTCAGCGTGGTGTTTTGAGTGACCCGGCAGTAAAGGTGAAACTATCGTTCCTTGATAACTCGAGTCCAATTCCTATGCTGTGAAGATCTCATGGTTTCCGACTAACAGAAACGCCAGTAACTCTGCGATAACAAAACATGTTGGCCACAAAATATAATTCAATGTAAAAAAAGAACCTCCATTTGGATCTGTTGCTCTGCAAATAAATCTGTATCGCTCATGTTATGTCTAAAGGTCCGCAAAACATTTATATTTTTGTCTGAAAAAGGGTTGTCTTAGTTCAAGTGTAAGACTCTGCTGTGGTCAATAGAAAAGAATTGTCGAACTAAAAAATGAATTTATATAAAATTTACAAAATCATTTTTATCTCTAAAGATATATTACATTATATTATTTTATAAACTAAAACTGTTACTTTATTATAGTATGCTACAAACGAATCAAGCGTTTTTCCTCGAGATCTTCAGGGTGACTCATCCCACAAACTAACCTTTTCCCCAACTCACAAAATCTGACAAAAGAAATTCTCCTTTATCAACATTCCAAGCTGTAGCAAGTGACACGAGTAACTCTCGTTTAACCTTTTAATGGAGTTGATCATGATCTCTAATAGTGTTGTTATGTTCAATTTAACCACGTCTTATTTAATAAAGGGATCTTTAACTCAACAATTAATAATTCAGCTAGATGCGCACATATTGCTGAAAGTTGTCTAATATGGGCATATGTTGGCCTAGCGGATCGATTTATTGAGTTAGCTAGTTTTGTCGAGACCTTTTCGATGTTAGTTTTTTTTTTTTTAATTAAGATTCGATCAACTTCAGTGGAAGTCGTTAAACTATACCGAAAATTGACCTGATAACTTTTAAATTATAATATTCAAATGATCAGTACGATATTCTCTAATCTACTCTGATATCTTCAGATCTACTTGTTTGTAGATCCGGTTCGGTTCTGTTCTCTTTTTTTAATTAACATTATTCTCTTAAGGAAACTGGATTCATGTTAGATATTTTTATACAATATGTTTTTGAATTAGCAGACGGTCTGTAAACAAATATTTACCTAATCGACTAGCAGGATGCCCAGTGTTGCTCGGTCGTAAAATACGCTTAAATATGATATTTTAATTTAGTCAGAATTCCTATTGATTATGCTACAACCAATTCTCTATTGATTATTATATTCTACCCAATACAGAGTAGTGATTTCAAAAGTTTTTTTTTTTTAAGATATAACTCATGATCCCATAAGCTACAATCAAAACGAAAACATTTCGCATTCTAGCAGTATTGGTTATCATCTGACCTAAGAACACGTACATTCAAAACTTTACAAAATTAACAGTTAAACGTACAAATGTATATTTTCGCATGCGCAGATAATATACATAAGATCGACTTACGCTTACTAACTTTCAATTTTTCAATTTTTAAAAATGATCAGCTTTTTTCTGCATCAAAACTAAATCGAATTTGTTTCTTTTTTTTTACATAGGCGTCACCACTTATCAAGGCCGATAACCCACTCAATGATAAGGGTTAAAGAGTGTACAGCAGTCAAAAGAACAATATAGTAATCGATAGTAATGGAAGTTCGGTAAATTTGTTAACTTAAGTGGAACGGCTCATCAGAAACTTGTTCAACTTGGACTTGAAGACAACCATATTATAGACAGCTGGAAAGCAGGAAAACGGAAGACAATTCCACAGGCGTGCAGTTTTAAGAAAGAAGCTTTGTTCATGGAATCTATGTTAAGGTTTAGGCATAGATAAAGAGTGGGGGGAATTTTTGATAGTGTTTACAGCTACGAGTGTTCTTGTGAAAGTTTGGCGAGGGGGACCATAGATTGAAACTCAGTCGAACACGTCATGAAAATAACGATAAAGCAGAGACAAACTCGCAATATCTCTTCTGTGAGATAGAGGTTGCAGCGAAGAGAAAAGGACATCTCCCACCAGACCACGAAGTCTATTTTGAACCTTATCAAGGTCTTTTCTAGCAGCTCCTGCCCAGATGTGGCAACAGTATTCCATCCTTGGACGTATCTGGCTCTTATATAGATAGAGAATTGCATCAGCAGTGAGATATCTACTGGATCTATAGAAGGATCCGACCATTTTTCCAGCAAGGCGGCAACAGATTTGATGTACGTATTCCATTTAAGATCAGGAGTAAAGGTCAAGCCCAGAAGCCTGTCAAAACTTGAGGCCTCCCCAAGACGAGAGCCATTCATTTTAATTGATGCCAGATGGGGATCAGAACGTTGATGGTGTAAAGATAGAAGCTTGGTTTTAGATGTATCAAAAGTAACCAGCCACTCCTTTCCCCATTTTACAACGTGATTAAGATCAGAGGAGAGAGAATCGGAGAGAACTTGGTCGTTTACTGTCTTAGATGTGCTACCATAGATGGTAGTGTCGTCAGCAAAAATGTCTACGAATGATGTAAGGATGTGACTTGGAAGATCATTAATGTAGATCAGGAAAAAAGTTGGGCCTAGGATGGACCCCTGAGGGACCCCAGCATTAATACTATGAGCTTCTGATTTTTGCCCAACAACTACTACTCTTATGAACCTATCAGAGAGAAATTATTTAATAATTGAGAAGACATTTCCAGCTATACCATAGCTAGAGATCTTGTGAAGTAAACCTTTATGCCATACCCTATCAAAGGCTTTTGATATGTCAAGAGCAATTGCCCTAGAAAGGTTGCCTCTGTCGAGAGATTCGCTAATCCTATGAGATATAACTGTGTAAGCACATCTGCTGTAGATCTAGCAGAACGGAAACCATATTGCGTGTCACTAAGAAGGTTATTTTTGCTGAGATGGTTGATTACTTCTCTATTTAACACAGATTCCAGCAACTTACTCATGACACACAGGAGACTTATTGGCCTGTACAAAGAGGGGGATGAACGATCACCTGAATTCTTAAATACAGGGCATACTGATGAGATTTTCCAGGGTGATGGGAAGCAATTCTCCTTAAGACAACGTTTAAACAGTTTTGTAAGTATGGGCGCTAGTTCTGGTTGAAGTTTTTTGAGTACTATAATTGGAATACCGTCAGGGTCAGTTGCTTTACTGGAATGAAGGTTTTTGATTAGTTTGGCAACATCACGTACAGATATTTGTATATCACATAGCGTGTTTTCTGATACAGGAGGAAATATTGGGGATTGATGGCCTTGGTTGCAAAGGGTAGAATTAGCTGTAAAGTTCTTGGCAAAGAGTTTGGCTTTGTCTGATGCTGATGAGATTAACTCAGGTCCATTGATGATAGTTGGGATAGAGTACACGCTTCTGTTCAGGATTCTGTTTGCAATTTGCCAAAACTGGTGGGAACCAAGCCGCTGCTCAGCTACATTGGATTGGATGGATTGATCATACAACTCTCTTGCGTTCTTTATTGGTTTCTTACAATTGTTGCTGGCAGTCCTGAAAGCAGCTTTAGTTTCCATACATCTATTACGTTGGAAGCAGTGGAAAAAGTGATTTCTGTGCGCGATAGCAGCAGCACATTCTGGAGAAAACCATGACTGGCTGTTAGGTTTTTGCTGGAACTTTTTCGAGGGTATGAAATGGTCTATACCTACAATTAACCATTCCGTCAGGTCTGATACTATAGACGACACATCCTTTTTAAACATGGAACGCAGAGGAAGATCCGATATAAATGTACGGAAACTATCCCAGTCAACCATAGTGTATCGATATACTGTACGATGGAGAGGTATGTCTGGGGACTTATTACATTTCATTTTTATCTTAATTAATACAACTGAGTGGTCGGAAGATCCAAGAGGAGACAGAACGGAAATTGAACATAGTTCAGGGCAAGTTGTGAGAAAAAGCCTAGGAGACTTGCATACTGGCCGTTATTGTCGGGCACACGGGTTGGTTCGTGAACAATCTGAAAGAGGTCATAAGCAATGGAGAAATCATGACAGAACCTCCCCTCATCATCTTGTTTGAGTGGGTCAACCATTCCACATTATGAACATTGAAGTCTCCACATACGTGAATGTTAGCTGAAGGATAAACTGATAGAACTTGGTCAATTTTCTCAGAAATGCCTTTAAAGATAGTAACGTCGTTGTTATGGGGGCGATAGAGAGTAAATATAAATGCGGCAGTGTGAGCTAGTGCAACCCGGAAGCACATATAGGGTAAGTTAGGATCTTCCCTGGAGATGTCCCTACCACATGGAAAGCCATCTTTAATATAGGCACATATTCCATGCCCAGGGCGATCTTGGGGGTCAGATTTGGAAGTTAAGTTAGAGTATCCTTTAATTACGAACTCATTTAGGGAAATAGTCTGTCCAATTCCGGTTTCGCTTAAAAATAAAAAGTCTGGTTTAGTTACCTGTAATTGGGCTTCAATCTCTGGAAGGTTAGAACGTAGACCCCTGATGTTGGAGAAGGAGACATGGTAGTGGGGGGTTTACGTTGGAAGTTTCAGATCCGGGTCTAATCGTGTATTTTTTTTATTTAAACTTGTTATGATGGAGTTTTGGAGTTTGTGGACTAGATCGTTAGACTTGCTTAGAGCAGGACAGAGAGGAAAAACTAAGAGAGAAAAGTAACGAAGATTTTTTTTTGTAGAACATGATAAGGTAAAGCCGTAACAATTACCCACTAATATGGCATCGAGAGGTCCCACCAGAAGCTACTGCATGGTCCAGAATCCATTCACCAAATGGCAATACAGCAGCCCCAGTACTTTGCACCTGCTGATAGGACAGCCTCCTTAGTGCTTAATCCAAGGTTCGGATCCCTGACTATCAGGCGGATAATGTCATCCCAGATAAAACGTTTACCTCCAGCACCCTTACTAGTTACATGGCTACAAGGATAGACATAGAAACAGAAAATTTCCGCCATCTTTGTCGACTGTTCACGCAAAATACTGCCAACCTAGAATACAGCTTTTTCAGAAAAGTCACTCATTAAAAAAATGAGGACTGAGTGACAAATAAAGAGAAGCGAGAGTAATGGGAGCTGCCGACAACGCTTCCACAAAGCGTTCTCTACTCTCTTTTAAAAAAAAATCATTAAGTATTGTACTTATAAAGTCCAACTGGCGTACTTTTTAAAGGGAAAGTATGGTGATAGATTCACCTCTCATGAATTAGCAATGAATAAAATTTCCAAATCTGTTCATGCAATCAACTTGGTAGATATAATAAACATTTATGACGAGAAAACGAGGAGTCTTCTGAAATTCAACTAGTGCCGGTGTACGTAAATTCAACATAAAATGAAAAAACAAGAATTGAGGGAGTCTGAAAGAGAAATAAAATGGTTGAGTATGTTATCCTTAAGATCAACTTGGTAGATGTAATAAATATTTATGATGCTATCATTAAATAAAACAACCAGGAAATGAAAATATAAATTAAGTACTGAAATAGAATGTAGTTATTAATATTTGAAAGTAAACATTTCCACTAATATTTAAAATAATAATAATAATAATAATAATAATAATAATAATAATAATAATAATAATAATGAATTCATTATATTCCGTGATCATTATTTGAAAAATACTGAAAATTTCATATAAATTGGTTAATTTCCTGACTTTTGGTGAATTTTTAAGTAAAGAGAGGGGGTTCAAAATGTTTATACATTTTGAGCATCGGCATTCATTTTGCACGTACCTATGATCTGCGGATAAGGCTGTTAAAAGATAATATAATAAAAAAATAGATTTTGAATTTTTTTTACCGGTAACGTAGGCTGGGTTATATTGTAACGATTTTCCAATATTGTTTTTCAACATTAAGTTTCTGCTAATTGGTAATGGTCAATAAATGGGTGCTCATATTATGTAAACTTTATAAAAGAACATGATTACCATTAATGCGATAAAACATCAAAAATCAAACGGAATTCTCTAGTAACATAATAGATAAGTGTAGAAAGAAGAATTCTGTTTTTAATGTTAAAACAATAAAATAGCGAAAAGTAGCTATTTCTGTGCTCAGTTAACTAACAATTCGCCAACTTCGGATTAAATTATTGAGTTTACAATAAACTTTATTATTTTCTTAGAAATCACACACGTTTTACTTAAATAAACAAACCTTTGACAAAAATCTATTTGTCAGTTTGAATAATATATTTTTAAAGAGATTTTCTTAATATGAGATTCATACTTTTTTTTATTCATGTTTGTTATAAAGCATGGCGGGAACTTATTTTAATGTTTAAGATTATTTTAAAAGTTATCGAATCGAATTTTTAAGGAATAAAAAAAATATTTTTTAAAAATAAATAAAAACCTTACCTTTCATTCCAGGAATTCAATACGAAAAATAAAAACGGGATGAATTCGTTTTTTTCTTTTTGTCTACAAAACAGAAAGGTTTTATTTGTTAGGATTTCTTTAGTAAATTGATACAACTTTGTTTTGTGTGTCCAATTCATTAAGAAATAAAATATATAAAAATATAAAGGTCTCAAAATTTAAGAAAATTAAAAACACGATTTAAACGTGAAAACTTTTAAAAAGAAAATCATCTGCTAAAGAACAATGAACATAAGGCCATAAGTATCTGTATATCAAGTTTGAAGCATGTAAACTATAAATTGACAGAGTATTTTAGTAGTAATACACACACAAATTCACTTATATATATATATATATATATATATATATATATATATAAGATAGAGAGAAAGAGAGATAAAATAGTTATTAAATCAGCAAATTATGCCAAAAATGAAAAAAAGCAGTCATTTATCCGAAGCTGTGACTTTCTCAAGTTTGCCAGTGTTTTCTTACTTGTCTTACTTTTTTTGCTGCTGTTACTGTTGAAAGAAATTTCACAGGGTCGCATTTTTTATTTGGTTTTACTGCAAGCATCTGCCATGGTTCGAATCTTGCATTTTAATTATTTAATAAGGCGTGGCCGTGCATGGGTATTTTCCTAACTGGAAATAAGCCACCATTGTTACCATGACGTGTCGTGGATATATGCTTGGGTTGATTTCTGCGTCTTAAGGCACAATTTGTGAATCTATCGTGACCGGGGACGTAATTCATGTTCTTGATTACTCGACACTAAATGTCGCTCCATGGGAGCCTGAGTTCGAGTTCGGTGTTACAAGGATCGCATGATTTTTACCAGCATTAACGCGCACGATCTCTATGAAAGAATGCCTTGGCAAAGATATGTTAACAGTGAAGGAATCCCAGATGACTGGAAGTAATGCTTGAAAAAGAGAAACATGGTTGGTATTATACTGGAGTTTCCTTTTTCTTTCGAGTAGTTTTAATTTCCCTGTGAAGTTTTAGGATTTTAGTCTACCCTGCAATTTTACGCATAGCAAAATAGAAGAAAGATTAATTCATTGTTTTTTTAGGGAGATTAGAAAACGTTATTTAACGACCCTGTACAGAACTTGAACACTGCATGGTAAATTCAAACTATATTCCTGTAACCAACGTGCCACTGACATCTATATTAATAAAGAATAGAAAACTTCGTAATACAATGCGACACAAAAATATGGCACTCATTGAATTGTTTTGAAAAATCTACAATTGTGAAATCCAAGAATATTTTATCAAATAACTAGTCTATTGCTGACCTGTCCACCAAATTTCAATCGTGTCATCGCTGTTAAATTATATGCTTGTATATTTTGCCGATCGTCTAATCAGTACGATGTGTTGTATTAAATCGATTTCACACTCACCGGGCCGTCATTTCTAGACTTTTATCCCTGTGGTTATGTGTTAGACAGTGTCTACAGAATTAGGCTCTTCGTAAACTAGAAAATATCGATTATAGTTAAAACTATGGCAAGGGCAAAGATGAACTTGTCAAAGTTATTGGCAATTTTGTACGTTTCATCCGGATATGCGCTTAATTGAACGTTGATAGAACAAACACTGTTTGATATCCATGCCTGAAGCTTGGTGAACAAGTCAAACATAAAGTGACGTTCAATTGCACCAAATATGGTTGGATTGTAGAAAGGATTGTGAATTTTATTTTAACGTTTCCATAGATGACATATTGGTGAGATGACTTTGCAGCTTATTCATAATTTCCACACTCAAACGTTTTACTGCTAAAACATTATCTGCATGTGTTTGACTTTCTTTGAATAACATGAACCTGATAACTATTTCAGACTACATGTGTGACTTCCTCTCAATAATACGCACCTAATAACTATTTCTGGCTCCATACATTTCTGGTTACAATAACAATTTCTGGTTTCAAACAATTTAACTTAACAGACAATACATTAACTCCCATGTATGTATAAAGTTTTTATTGGTATATCTACCATATATGCGGCTCCAGAACAAATCTACCTTTATAGTAGGCAATATCTACTTTAAGATTTGATATTTTCCTGAATATGGCAATAAATTGCACGCAGAGTTGGAGCGTTGGAAAGTGTAGAGTCACCGTAGCTGCAATTATTAACTCAAATCTGAACAAGGTTGACAGTACCTGCTATGGTTTCATCTATGAGTTCAATATAATCTTATGCTAAGTATTGTATTAAACAATATACGTTGGTTTTGATTAAGTTTGGGAAATTTGAATATTGTTGAGTAACTTTAGTACTTACTATTACTCGCTGATGTACTCTGAAGAGAAGGAGTGGTACTCGTTAAGGTCACATCTAAATGGCAAATAGAATGTATTCTGGTATGTCCCGACACTGTGTGCTAAATGTGCGATAATAGTCTAATTTTTTTCTGGTGCGAAGTCTTAAATATTGTTGAGTACCCCAAATTTGTTAAATTGTATTCGTATGTAGATTTAAACGTAAACAGGACGCAATGTAGATTAGTGTTCGTTAGGGTTCACGCTGTTAACTTTTAGAGGCAATGGACCAGCTTATCGGGAGTGAAGTAAGACGATGGATGTAAGAGGGCGAGATCAGTGAGTCTGGATGGAATAAGCGCATTGACAAGAACTGTTGGGGACATCTTGAAATCGTGTTGAACGAAGCGATACACTTCTAATATTTGCATCAATTCCTCTCTCCCCTCTTTCTCTTTCTCTTTCTCTCTCTCTCTCTCTCTCTCTCTCTCTCTCTCTCTCTCTCTCTCTCTCTCTCTCTCTCCATTTGAGTCCTATTGTTATTTTACAACTAAAAGACGATCTCGGCTTAATAACGCCAACTTGGTGATTGACATTCTTAATTTTGATATCAGTTCGATGTTTCCAACCGTCGCAGAAATCTAGAGTTTTCACGATCAAACAAGATCACAACAGAGACGCCAATTGAGAGCGAAATATGATTTTAAATTATAATGATAAAATTGTTGGTTGAATGTGTTAGAGGAAAGTGGCAATGAGAGTCTTTGAGTTCACTACGTTTATAATGTAGCATTGATGAGGTAATCTGAAGAATTCTTTTGATCAGTCATTTCCAATTCTTTTGGGCCGAACTTTCTTTGTTAATTCTTAATGCGGTGTCGGTGCTGGATTCTTGTTTATTGACAAGGAACAAACACCAATATATCATTGTATTAAAAATTAAGTAGGTTTTTTTAATCATAATATATAGTTCGAGTAATGAAAACTAGAGATGGTTCCTTTTATTATAAGTCGATGACTATTTGAACTTGAGCCATGAAAATTGTTACAAAATTGACAGGATTCGACATTAAATAACACGAAAAGGGATAATAAGCTGTTAAACAAAATGAGAAAATACGCGTTCTGCCATTGTCATATATCAATTATCAATTACCCGCAGATAAACAATACTACAGACATTGTAACCTTATCTTTAAGAATAGTTCAGTAAAGGTCACTCTGGTGTTCCTAGCGAGAAGAAATTGATTTGCACTCATTATCTTCGCTAAACTATCGATCAACGACCAAAACGGAAATGCATGCGATTTGCGAAATGTTCGTTTTTATTCACAATCCGTTATCAAGCAAAAGGGTATATCATTGCTGACAATAAGAATGATCCATAATGCAAAAGTAAAAGAAATTGTTTTCAGTGAGTGTTGCAAAAGAAGGTGATTCGCCGTAAAACGAACCATAACAAACAACTGTAAACCAAATATTATCTTATAAACAATTTGTTCTGTTATTATTCTGTTCTGTTATTCTTTTGTTCTGTTATTATTCTATTCTTCTATTCTTCAGTTCTTTCGATTCTACTAGATTTCTAATATTCGATCTATACAAATAAAATATAAAGTCTGTTTTTGAATATTTAAGATTAGAATTGATAATGTGTAATATTTTCGGGGTTTTTTTTACTTCTTATCTGAGATGTTATTCTTGCAACATTTCGACCTACGCAAGCGACCTTCTTCATCTGAGCCTGATAAAACGTAAAGATTCCCGAGTTCGATGAGGGATACTTGATGTTGGTGTTTACATCGGTTGAAACCTTAGGACAATGACTTTCCCAAAAATAGAACTGTACTCTGAATGATCTAAATAATGCAACATGACAGTTTTTATGCAGAATAAGCCGATGTGATTTGAACTAAATTATCTTTTCAGGCAGATAATGATCTATGTACTGGCATAAGCTATTTAAACTTGACAGGTCACTTGTGTTGAAGGTCATGAATACTCACAAATAAACAAATGCTTATTTACTCGTCTAATTTTGAGAACAAAATAAAACACAAAGTCGAGTTTTATTGTAGAGAATATCCATCTCTCCAAAATGGTGGGCGGAATTGCCCGAGCGTAGAATGATACTTATTTCTACGACCGAGAACAAAACATGCTTTATATCAGAGATTTGATAGTTAAGATATATCTGTTTTATTATTTACTCGCAACCATCTGATGAAATCTATCTTATCACGCTTTTCTCATCGTATTAATGATATTTGACTTGCCAAGGGTCGAGTTCAATACCCGTTCCGTCTCTCACAGTCCTTTGAAAAGCATTTTCACTTATTTATATTTACAATGTGTTCTTTATATTTACAATGTGTTCTTTATGTTTACAATGTGTTCTCTGTTTGCGTATTTGTATTCTTATTAGACTGCCAGGAATCACACCATATCACACACACATGCACACACACACACACACATACACACACACACACATATATATATATTGTGTATTTAGGCAGCACTTGGACAGACATTGCTTAATCGTTTATTTGTTGTCGTTGTTGTTGTTGTTGTTGCTGTTGTTGTTGTTGTTGTTGTTGATGCTGCTGCTGCTGCTGTTGTTGTTGTTGTTGTTGTTGTTGTTGTTGTTGTTGTTGTTGTTGTTGTTGTTGTTTCTCCATTTTTCGAAAGTTCCATAGTCGTTTTCGTCCATCTGTTTTTTGTTTTGTTTTGGGAGTTTTTGTTGTTTTTTTTTTGCAAGTACTTTCAACTGATCTTCTTCAGTCGTCTTTAGGCCGTTTTTAATTAGTGATCCGTTTAAAATCTGGGTGCTTTTATATACTTCAGTTCAAATTGCATTTAAATTACGTAAAATAGTGAAACGTCCCGTGTGTAAAAAATGTTTTTAACGTGTTAAGAATGTGGCTAAAATAAATATACAATAGCTTAGAAGTGTGATTTACAAAATGGTATGGAATTTACAGCTTTCTTTTTTTTAATTAATTTATGAATTTACATTACAACATATACATAGATATATATATATATATGTAACTATATGTGCACGTATACGCGCACACATACACACATAATCACACACACACATACACACATACACACACACACACACACACATACATATATATATATATATATATATATATATATATATGTATATATATATATATATATATATATATATATTGGATGATTACTTTAAAATGTTATTACTGTTTTCAAAATGTACAATAATTTTTGGCTGTTTAGCTCTTATATACAGTGTTTCCAGTATTTTTAGTTTTGTTACGTTTGGATCCATATGAATGATTTTCGTGTTTTCAACAAGGATTTTTCTAAATTTGGAATGTGGGCAGACATGTTGTTTTAAGTGTTGGCAAATCGAGCTTGTTTCTGAAAAGTGTAGAATTAATCTTCTGGAGAATGTGTTCGTCGTGTGTCCAATGTAGTTGTTGATGTTTCTATTGTTGGAGATGCATTGTCCCAAGGGGCATTAGTTAGTAGACTACATTGGTTTCATCGACTGATTTTGTTGTCCGGAGAGTGTTTTTTTAATTGTAAGGTTAGCAGTTGTTAATGTCTTGTATTAGATTATAAATCTGATCTTATGATTATTGACTGTCTATTATATTCCTTAGTATCTTTTCATCTGATTTAAAGTTGTAGTGTAGTTGGTTGCGATAGAATAAATTAATTGGATGGGGGATTGTTAACTTACTTATTATTAGTTTGGTCTAACTTTTATTTTAATTTGCTTATCGACTAAGAAATTAGGGAATTGGTTATTAATTAAAACTTGTTTTATATTTTTTTACTTCGCTGTAGAATACTTTTTATTTGGCTCGATTAATTATGTTTTTTTTATAATCGCGGTTTTGTATCGGTATGGACATCCATTTTTTAAGTTTAAGATATAGGAATTGGTTGCAATGGTCTTTTTATACAGAGAAATGATGAAGTTATCATTGTTCTATGAGAACGTCAAGAAATGGAATACTATTGTTTGTATTTTATTCATAAGTGAAAGCAAGTACGGAGTTTTTTTAAATGATCCTTTAGTTTCTCGATTTTGTTATTATAGTCAGCAAAAATAAAAATATCGTCGACGTATCTAACATAAGTAGCCGTTTTTAATAGTATTAAAATATTTTATTCTCAAGGTTGGACATGTAAAAGTTGCTAAAAGTTGATCCCAATAAGGACCCAATTGATACCCCATCGATTTGTGTGTAAATGCTGCCTTTACGGTCATAAAAGGGGACTTCGGTTGTACTTATAGTATTTTTTTAATGATTATAGGGTTTATTTTCAGGGGAGGGAGAGATGTATTATTGCATATATTGGCCATGACGATACCAATGGTTTCGTAAATGTTGGTGAAGAAGCTTTCAGCGTCCAGTGAGGCGGCGATTTTGTTATTAACTTTTGTTGTTTGGAGAATTTGTATAAGTTATTCGGGAGATTTTACGCTGCATTTGCTTTGTAAGTAAGCGGTCATGAGATAATTGGTTTTTTGGTTAGTTTATAGATAGGAGTCGTTAATTGTGAAATAATAATATATTAAGGTCGTCACAAAATAAAATTTCTTATTTTTAACTAAAAAGTTAAAGACCTACGACGACGAGAGTAATATCATAAAAAAGCACTATTTTGTGCTCTATAATTTATTTTTCTACATAGTCACTATTATTCTCATTGCATTTGATAGGAATTCTATGACGCATTTCTTCTTCTGATTCGTGCATATGACAGAGGCTCACACCGTAAATATTTGCCACAGAGAAATGAAACGTTCGGATCATGAATGTATCCGTTCAATCATAATAGCAGTGTAATTTGAACAATTCAGGCAGAATAAAAATAGGAGGAATTACTTATTAAAAACCTTTTGTATAAGAATATATGAGTAATGTTTCGATAAATATGCAGATTGAAAAAATATATATTAGTACACATTAATGAAAGAGTAGTTGAGAAAGATATGAAGGCTAGACCAAAATAAGAAAGAAACGCATGTGATAAAAGAATAGGAGGTGAGTTGGTTGTATATGAAAGAGAGAAGATATCAAATAAAATAAAGAAAGTGGATGAACGACATAAAGTAAAAAATAGGCAAACGAAAATGAGTGAGGGGAAATGAAAGGAAGAAAATAAGTAAGAGAGAGGTATAAAATCAGGCCAACGAGGGGGGGGGTAAAGAAATAGAGAAAAATATAAATAAAGATCAGAAATAAATAATGATATCTAAAGTAAGCAGAGAGTTAAAAGATTAAAAAAAAACATAAAGTTAAAGAGATGAAAATAAACCAAAAAAAAAAGCGAGATGGAAACAGAAAGTGGTGGGTAAAAAAAGAAAGATAGCAAGCAGCTAACCAAACAACTAACCACATCAAAGACAATTCTGGTGGCTTCAGACTGGGTGAACAATCAACTTAGTAACACAAAATCGATAGAACGCAATGTATTTGGCTCCAAACGGGAATTCAAAAAATGTAAGCGAAAAAATAAAATATTTCAAACATTCTTTAAATTTTACACACTAAGTGTTTTCTAATCAAAGAAAGACTGAAGATTTTAGGAAAAATAAAAGGAAAAAAAAAGAAAAGAAAATTCAAAACGTAAAAGGTTTAAAGAAAATTTATAGATAATTCATGGCAGGTGGTTTGTAAATATGAACTGTCTATACGAATGGAAATCAATGTCTGCGGCCTTAATGGGGAAAGGGTATTTACTTGACACAATATTTATACGTATAGATATTTAGTGTTTACACGTTCTCTGCCTGGTTTATGGCATAATAACATATTAGGCTTCTGATTTTTACGAAAAGATTCATCTTTTGTATTCGTTTACTTTATCATTTTGCTTTAAATAACAAAAACGTGTTGATATTCGTATTTTTTTTTAATTCTTTACTTTATCATTTTGCTTTAAATAACAAAAACGTGTTGATATTCGTATTTTTTTTAAAATACTTCGGATTACTGTTCTCACCTTGAGTGTTATTTTCATAGCATTGCGGTTGATGTAAACTCCGACTTTTCTCAGGTGTATCTTGTGAAACTCGGGAATCTTTCTGCCGAACAAGAGAACGATCCGTGGCGTAGTGGATAATGTACTTGGTGATACTCAATTGTAAAGTTACACTTTTATGGCGGTTGTAGGTTCAATCATCAGTGTGGACGACACTAAAAATACAAATACGAATTGTTTAGGACTTTTACCCAGTCATGATTAACAGGAAGAGAGTAAACTATCCCCGTTGATTAAATAAAAGGTTGCGTTTGAAATTCTCGAGTTCGAATGAAAAATTCCCGATTTCGACAAAATACATCTGAATAATGTCATAAGCTGCATTGATTGAATAGTTGTGAAAATAACATTCAGGATAGGATCAGTAGTTCTCATCTTGTATTTTTCGAAAAATACAAATAATACGAATATCAACATGTTTTTTTATTTAAAGTCAAATGATAAAGTAAACGAATTTATACGATTAATTGAACATAATTTGATACTCTGATTGGTCGAGTAAGATTACGCGCAAGAAGAATGGTATTTAAAATTAGTTAGTTCGTCTTTAGTAAGACTATCTATATGTTACTCAATGGGAACGAGATTTAATTTTTTTAGTTATAAATTTCATTTAAGTTGTAAGGAATATAATTCACTTTATACTTTCGTTCTTGTTTGTTGCGATGGAACAAGTGCAACAATTTCGTATGCAAGCAGACTGAATGTAACCATGTTCCTTGCTGCAGTGTATCTTTGTATCTACACTTGTTTTTTGTTCATCCGTGTGGTATATAAAACTTGCTTTACGTAAATCTTCCGTCAGATTATCTGGCTTACTTTTTTCTCAAATAGTTATTGTTCCATTGTTCTTCTAGTTAGTCCTATAATTAATTATCTAATTTTAGTAACATAAAACATTTCGATGAATCCATATTTCTCGACGTACATTAATGTTATGCTTAAATGGACGGTTTGCAAAAAAATATTTCCGATTTTTTTTTTCATTTCCTATCATAACGTGATTTTGAGTTAAGGCGATTTAAATTAGTTTTTCTAACCTGCACATTCTCTTGTCTGGTTTGATGAGTTTAATAAATTGATACCGTGAATATGTGAATATTCATCCTTTCGATAGTTATTCATCTAAATGGCATAGCATAAGAACTTGCTGCTTCGTATATTTCGCAACAATATTAGTACATAAATGACCACAAGATTATTTTTACAAAGGAGTCACCACTTATAAAGACCCGGGGACAACTCGAGCATAAGGGTTAATGAGTGTACAGTAGTCGGTAAGGCAATATCATAGTAATCATTAGTAGTGGAAATTTGGTAAATTAGATTACTTAAGGTGACGACTCATCAACAACTTGTTCACGTTGTACTTGTAGTTCACTGGAAGACATTGTAGTCAATTAGAAAGCAGGAAGACGGAGAATAGTTTCACAGACGTGCAGTTTTAAAAACTAAGCTTTGTTCATGGAATCTACATTAAGGTATAGGCGTACATAAAGAGTGGTATAAATTATTTATAGTGGTTTCAGCTATACAAATGTATTTTGTGAAAGTTTGGCGATTGGGGACCATAGATTGGAGCTCAGACGAGCACTTGCCATAGAAATAAGGATAAAGCAGAAACAGGCTCGCAACGTTTCTTCTGTGGGAAAGAAGTTGCATGGAAGAGAAAAGGGCATCCCCCACTAAGCTACGAAGTCTATTTTGAACACTGTAAAAGCAGGATAAGCTACTTTTAGCAGCTCCTGCCCAGATGTGGCGACAGTACTTCATTCTTGGACGTACTTATAGAGGTAGAGAATTGCATCGTCGGTGAGATATCTACTGGAACGGTGGAATGATCCCACCATTTTTCCAGCGATCTTGGCAACGGATTTGATGTATCTATTCCATCTCTGATCAGGAGTAAAGGTCTAACCCAGAAGTTTGTCAAAACATGGAGCCTCTCCAAAACGAGAGCAATTCATTTCAATTGTTGACAGACGAGGAGCAGAGCGTTGATGATATAAAGATAGAAGCTTGGTTTTAGATGCATTAAAATTAACGAATCAGTTCTTTCCCCATGTCACTACGTGCTCAAGATCATAAGAGAGAGAATCAGAGAGAACTTTGTCATTCACGGTCTTTGAAGTGCTGCCATAGACGTCATCAGCATAAATGTCTACGAATGATCTTAGGATGTCTTTGGGAAATCATTGATGTACACTGCGTGTTAAATTATTAAGGAGATAACATTTTTTTACCAGTTTCAGAAACTTACCGGTAGTTTCATGTTAAAAGCTTCGGAAACGTTGCCAATGCTGAGCTGCGCGTACTGTGAAATTTTCATACTGTGCCGCGCAATGTAAACAACTTGCCATCGTAATTGCTGAACACACGGTTTTTGATGTGTGTCAAATTATTAACTAAGCTGTTTGTTTCTTCAATAAAATGGGTCGTAAAGGTGGTTTGAGTAGTTCTGAAAAGAGTACTATTACAGAAAAGCTAACAAAAGGTAAAACTACCCTCGAAATATCAAAAATGATAAGAAGATACCATCAAACTGTGAAGAACTTTGTCAAGGATCTTACAAAGATAAGTAGGAGAGCTGATAAAGATAAATCTAGAGTTGTTTCACGATGTTCTCTACTCCAAATTAAATGTGAAGTCGTTAAGAACCCTGGGCAAACAAGTCGACAAGTCTTTGACCAAGCCGGATTGAAGAATGTCTCAAAAAGTACTCGATGTCCCCTTCTAAAAGAAGTGGCAAAGTCTGTTAATCCTGTGACAAAGTCTCCATTAAAGCAACATCACATACAAAACCGATTGAAATAGGCAGAGTACAACATGAAAACAGATTTTTCCAAAGTTTTGTTCACGGATGATAGCCCGGGTGGCTGGAGCAAGGGATGGGTCCTAGATGGACGACATCGTCATCAGCATTTAAGGTGCCAACAAGGTGGTCGTGGGATAATGATTTAGTCTGGGATTATCGGAGGCACTTTAGTTGGCCCATGGAGAGTCCCAGAAAACGTAAAAATGACGTCAAATGCTTACATAGCTTTTCTGAAGGAGCACTTTGAACCATGGCTGAAGAAGCAAACGTTGGCGTTCAGAAGAACCATTATTTTATGCAGGATAATGCTCCCTACCGCGCTGCAAACAAAAACCAAAAGTATTTACAACAAGTGGTGTTCTCTGGGTTACGGAAGATGGAGTGGTCTGCGAGTTCGCCAGATTTTAACCTAACTGAGAACCTTTGGAGTATCCTGAAACGACGCCTCTATGCAAATGGACGCCAATTTAAGAGCAAAGATGAGTTGTGGGAGGTATCGCGAGGAATAACTGTTGACGAAATCACAAATATGACTAATTCTGTAGGCCAACGTCTTTTACAAGTCATTCATAAAAAGAATCGCATATCTCCTACTAATTATGTCAACGTAGAAATTGCTATATAGTTATTGTGCTCTAAAGATTTTTCCTAGTTCATTTAATGTTTGAAAATTATTTCAATAAATAAGTTATGGGTATACTGTGTTTTTTTCTCAACCTCGTTAATAACTTGACACACTTAAATCAACAGATATTCCTATCTTCTGCCATAGTTTCGCTAATACTGCTTTAAATATTTTTATTTTCTGACTGGAGTTATTGAATAGTATTGTAAGACTTTCTCAAAGTTTCACTGATTTTTATTCACTCCTTCCTTAAATATTTTTTTAAAAAATGTAAAATCGTTAATAATTTGATACGCAGTGTAGATCAGGAAGAGAGTTTGGCTCAGGATGGACCCATGAGAGACTTCAGCATTAATACTGTAAGCTTCTCATTTGTACCCATCAACTACTACTCTTATGAACCTATCAGACAGAAATGATTTAATAATTGAAAAACATTTCCAGCTATACCATGGCTGGAGATCTTATGGAGTAGATCTTTATGCCACACCCTATCAAAGGCCTTTGATATGTCAAGAGAAATTACCCTAGAAAAGAATTTAGTTTATATAAAACATGGAATCTTATAAAATTGTTGGACGTTCTAGATACATAGTTTCTAATTTATGTTTGATGATTAACCCAATAGAGTTAATATACTGACAATCAAAGAATATTTATAATACCTTATAGGTATGTTCATACATAGATATAATATATCGATAAATTCGCGAAGATTAGAATTAAGCATAACTGATTCCACGATTCGTATCCAAAACTCGGATATTTATTTGAAAAGAACATGATCTATAATAACACCGATCAGTATTTTAAGTTACACTTGTAACCTACCCAATAACCAAAATTATGTATTGACGAATGTTATTTAAAACTATGACCCTTTTCAATAACGCTCCTAATTTTTGGTACAAATTTATGTCTATGAAATAAAAAAAAACATTTCAGGAGATTACGGATTTAGTCTAATATAAAATAAAGTATTGTTGTCCACTGAATGTGATTTCGGTATGTAATCAACTACATATGGAAGCATTAACTATAAATATGAGTCATTTTTTCGTTAAGTCATAAATTTGGTTCAAAATTTGCTAAATGCTGTAGAGGGAAATGCAATCATAAAAATATGAACGCCCACGCATATCCATATTAAACTATAAAAGTAAATTATCACACTTCAACTTCTTTAGTCAAACTAAATATTAGTAGTTCTCAGGTCTGAAAGAAACTGTATCTTAAGAGAGTAAGATATATATATATATATATATATATATATATCTGACAGAGACAGAGAAAAAAAGAGAGTTAGAGAGAAAGAGAGAGAGAGAGAGAGAAATAGTGCATTTAGTTTTTATATTAGGGGCAAAGTTAAATGATTTTTGCAGCTTTTTTCAATATAAATTTATTTGAGGAATGAAAAATCGCATTAATGATATATACATTCTTAGAAATCGAAAATGAAACTTTGAGATATTCAGTTCGAGGTTCTTCTAACTGAGCGATTTCGACTTTCTTATAGAGATTAAAACATTACCAAAACAAAATAATTATAGCTTTGGCGTGATGTCATAGAAATTATTTTAATAGCTTTAAAACATTTTATTTTGCGTTAACTATATACTGTCGTTAAAACAATCGCATATTAAATATATATAAGAATTTTGGGCCTGTAGAGTGCATAGTTTTAAGTATATAAATTTTATTATATATAACTGTATACGCATGTATATATTTATTATCAATGGTCAAAATTCAAAATGACTGTTAATTTGTAACAGAGCATACATAGAAAGCAATAGAATATTGAATTCCAATGATCACTATTTATTTAGTTTTCAAAAAAGCATATAACAACATCTTAGGATAATTTAATTTATATAAAATATGGAATCTTACAAAATCTTTTGCACGCTCTAGATACATAGTTTCTCGTTTTATGTTTGACTCTAAACCCAACCGAGTTAATGTATTGACAATCAAAGAATATTTATAAGTGGGTTCATATATTGATGGATATATATCCATAGTTCAATATATTTATAATAGTAAATATCTTTTCATATAAGTATTATAAGTTTATATTACCTATCTATGTATACATTATTTATATTAAAAAAAGATATAATGAAATAATTTATCAATAAATATGTATAATTAAAATTATATATATATATATATATATATATATATATATATATATATATATATATAGAAAATTAAGACATATATAATGAGTCTGTAATAAGTATTTTTAAAGTAAAATTGTAACACGTGAAGTAATTTTTCGGAATAATTGGCAAGAAAATATTAAAGTATGGTTTTAATTAATATAGTACCAATAAGTATATATAGTACATAGTAAAGTTAGAAATTA
Source organism: Euprymna scolopes (assembly GCF_053919585.1). NCBI lineage: Eukaryota > Metazoa > Mollusca > Cephalopoda > Sepiida > Sepiolidae > Euprymna > Euprymna scolopes. The sequence continues at coordinate 56,972,228 of NC_136494.1, forward strand.
ATACATATTCTTATCACATGGATTTAGTATATTGTTCTGGGTTTGTCTTGAGGGTATTTTTCCGTTATTTCAGAATTTTTAATAAATGGATAATCTCATATCGAGTGCATTTAAATATTAATTTTTATTTTAAATTAGGGATTTACAAAGTTTGGTTATGCATATGATATTTAGACTAAACGTGTTTGTGAGCGCCAAGATGATGAGCATTGAGAAAGATGAGAGAATTGATGTGGAGGAAAGAGGTAAGAAACTAAGTTGATTAAAAGAAAACGAATACGCCCCCTCGTGAACACATTCGATTTCAGCCAAAGAGGCACGCAATCATTCGTGATAATCACTGATTACTCTATTTACAATCGCTTTTTTTAAACTTCACACGCATATCTATATGTCTTCATATCGACACATAGATATGTTTAATTGCATGGTATATAAGTTCTCATATATATATATATATATATATTTGTGTGTGTGTGTGTGTGTGTGTGTGTGTGTGTGTGTGTGTGACTGAGAATCCCCGTAATGAAACGCCTGAGCATTTAAAAAAATGGAAAAATACGAAAACACATATTATATTCTGGTACTTATAAATATATGCTATGATCATAAAAATTCGCGTTCCTCTACTGGCGCTACATGACTACATAACTATCTTAATTCATTTCTTTTTAAAGCTTAATTTCTGGTGGCCGTGGCCAAGACGGCTAGCCTGGAAAAGCAAAAGTAAACTTTGTTGATTAAGCTCGAGTCTGGCAATTATCACTTCTTGCACTGGTGATTACGTAAGCATGAAACACTAGTATTAGTAGATATCACAAAATAATATTTATTAAAATATTACATAACTCGACAGTTATACACTGCCCTATTCGAGGAATAGATATGTTACCTCAAGTAACAGAAGATACATTCTTGTCCTGGAATCTAACAATACCAGGAAAGGGCCATAATAAACATAAATCAAAACATCGTTAATAATCAAGAAGAATTAATATCCTTCACTGCTTTACTACCAAAACGGTTAAGAGGCAAAGAAAGGCCTGAATTGAACATTCGCAAATCTCTCTTCATATATATATATATATATATATATATATATATATATAGAGAGAGAGAGAGAGAGAGAGATTGAGGCGTAGATAGAGAGAGAGAGAGAAATAAAAAATGATAAAAAAGGTACAAACCAAGTTATGTGTTCATCAACGTTTCGTCTTTATTTCGAGACTTCCTCTGGATAGATGCAATTAAGAAAACAAGACACCAGTACAAGTATTTGAAAATATATTTTGATGTAATGAAATGTATGACCCTGTATCATTTCAGAAATGGAAAATGTCGTTGTAAATTCAAAACAATGGGGCATAGTGTTGTGAAAGAGGTTATATATGATGACAATTTTGGCAAGTAACAGTGTCTATGCCTGTATTGGAAACTGGTTTGATTTGGAGATGTTCTGTTGTTTTTAATGTTTGTTTTATAGTTTGTTTCGTGGTTTGTATTGAGATTTCCTAGTTTGTTTAGTGTGTTGCACTTACCTTAAACTAAATTATGGAGTGTGTGGGCTAAAGAAGATATCTGTTTATGAGAGAGCTGTCTGGTGTATATGATTTTTGCTTATTTATCCTAGAAAATATGTGTTCCTTTTTTATTAGCATTTAATATAAAATATGCACTGTTTCTTTCCAAAATTGTCATCATATATACATTAGTGAAACCCAACGTAGATTAGAGAAAAGGTTCAATGAAAATAAAAAAGATATAAAAATAAAAAATGCTCTGAATGCATTATTCTCTCATTCATGGCAGCATGATCATACGTTTGACTTCAAACAAGCAAAAATAGTTAAATTCATTTCAAATAAACCGCGAAGGAGATTTCTTGAATCAGCACTTATCACAAATTCAGGTACTTTTATACAACGTGGGGGTTTCTATAATAAATCGATTTAAAAAAAAGTAAACTTCTATGAAAAGAATATAATTTAAGACACCGCATAGAAAAAAAAACTCTTATAATAATTAATGCATATAATCAGTCAATAAATTTCATAAAAAATACACTCATTCTATTTCAGTTACACATTCAAATATTTGTACTGGTGTTTTGTTTTCTTAATTATATTCACATAGTGGAAGTCTCGAAATTTCGTTGGAATACTATTTTCATTATTCTCATCACACACCCACCCACACACACTACACAAACACACACACACATACACACACATGCCCCCCACACACACATATATATATATATATATATAAATGAACTTAAAATAAATATTTTATAAAGTGCTCAATACAAAGTAGAGATTTATATATATATATATATATATATATATATATATACATATATATATAACTATATAATCATAAAAACAGCATACACAAGTTTATCTGCGTTTCGGTGTGAGAGCATAGCAATAGATTCGAAAGGTCAACTAAATAATAAGTTGCATCAAAAGAAATCAGACAGAATAAAATTAGACAGTAAAAATTAATATTATACAAAGTCGTAGCTGTCAGAGAGGTTAGGGTAAACTTTTACTAACTGTGCCATTATCACCTGAGCAGTTAAAATCAGCACTTCCCGTAAGTTTATGATGTTGAAAAAATCTAGTTGTCTATAGTACAGATAAATATACATTAAATCTGCATATGCATCACTATACGCATGCAATTTTCGTAACATCCTATATTGGCACGTAGATTCAGTACACATACTCGAATCAATATCAGGTAAGCTCAATCAAGGTTCGTACACAGACATTTTTCCTATAGCTAAACATGTACAGGAAATTAATTGCCTACGGATACATTTTATCTCATGTTAAATGTTTGCATGCACAGATTATAAGGAAACATTTCGCAATCGTACACAAACATATACTCATTACACATACAAATATATCTACGTATAGATATAGGTAGGTTTCAGGAAAAATGTGTGTTAATTTTTAATGTTTAACAATTTGAATTTTTACTATATTAAACCCCAGTTAAATATAGTAAAATTTCAAATTGTTTTAGTTCTTTTGTTTTTATGTGCGGGACTATGTTCTATGTTTGGCATTTCGTCACTCACGCGTTCTTTAAATAAAAAAAAACATATATTACCGCATCATTCGTCGAACTCCAAGATATGAACACACCAGACTAATTTCCTGCCTGAAGATGATTGAATGAATCCATTGAAAGTACTCATGAAAAATGGATCATACAACCTACGAACTCTATATACGACAATTGCAAACAAAAAAAAAATTAATAGACCATCCGAAAAATCAAAAAATCAAATAAAGACTTATTAAGCAGAAGCATTATGTGTTGTTCAATAATATTGTCTCCTATATATATATATATATATATATATATATATATATATATATATATATATATACATATATATATATATATATGAAGCTGAACGTATGTGTGTGTGTGTCTGGTCACGAATAGGCTCCTATATGGTTGACTATTATAGAAAATTGATCACATGTAACGATAGAAGATATATCGAGACACAGGAATGGGTATGTTTGATCTGGCATAATGATGATGGTCCACAAAGTATGGAAAAAAAAATTTACAAATTAAAAAAAAATGTTTGCAAGTGTTTTTGATATAGATGTACATAATAATGCTTTGATAAGTATGTTTTATCTTAAATCCTTTATTTTTACTTTCATCATATTTTTCTTTGGTTTATATTTTTCTTTGTTTATAACCTATCATACTTTCATAAATAAGAGTCCATTTTCTGTAGGCTTTTTTTAATCCAGTCAACGACGGGTACTTTTGCTAGTATATCTATATATCTATAAAAGTGAACGTGTCTGTCTGTCTGTCTGTCTGTGTGTCTGTCTGTCTGTGTACATTTCCCTACGCAATAACTCTGTCAATTTTTAGTCTATAGACTCGAAATTTGAAATACCGGGTACTGAGATTTGGGAAAATCGATGTGACGGGTGTCAGCCAGAAATTTGGCTGTTAAGGGGTCAAATTTCAACGATTTGACCTTTAAGAACTCTACCAAACTCCTCCGACAATTTTGGGTCTAGACACTTGAAATTTTAGATATAGGTTCCTTGAACCTGGATCTAACTTAATAAAGTGATTCGAGCCCGAAACTATAAATTTTAAGGGGTCATAATAGGGGTCAAAGTTTTAGAAAATTAACCATTTTTTTGTTTTTTGCTTTTTTTGCACAGCATACACCTCCAAACACCGGAGCAACGCCGGGCACCCCTGCTAGTATATATATATATATATATATATATATATATATATATATATATATATATATATATATATATATATATATATATATTGTGCGTGTGCGTATGTATGTATATGGAGACAGAGGAAATATTATTTCAAATGTAATATGGTTTACAGTATTTTTGCACTGTAATAAAAAGTACAAATAATATTTGAAAAATGAGGTCAAGAAATACGCCGTAAAACTGCTTCGTGTCATTCTAATCGATTATTCGATTTGTTGTTTTAAAAATAATATTTCCTGTGATAAGAAAGTAAAATATATCCATAAATATTTTTATTCAATTTTCCCCCCAAACAAGGCACAGTGCCACTTTGAAGTAGGGGGCTACTATCGGGAACATAAGTTACAGGGGTATTATGAAGGGAGATGAGTACCAAGATGTCTGTTCATATTACACTTGAATTTCTGCATATCAGTACAGTTGGGAAAGCAGAATCCTGGAAGTTCTGCAGAAGAAATTATTGTAGTAGAATGCTTTCTTACACTTAGGGATCTCTACTGTGAAGGGGTGGGATTTAGCTGCATGTCTAGTTTGTCGGGGTATTCACGTCGAGGGGGTACAAGTGCTTGTAGTTCGTCAGAGCATTCACCAATAAAGTACTTATAGAACAGGCAGAGAAATGCAACATTTCGTCGATGGGACAGAGGCTGAAGCTTAGATGACAGTTCAGGACCTATCAGGTTGGCGCTTTTGAACTCTGTCAAAGAGTGAAAGACAAGTAGCAGATGCACCAGCCCAAATGTGACAACAGTACTCCATACATGATCGAATGGTGGCCTTATAGAAGTACAGGATACTTTCAGGTGTAAGTAGTTCTCTAGCACGATAGAGAGAGCCCACCTTCTTCGCAACAGCCTTGCAATTCTCTCGATGTATCTATTCCAGTTTATGTTCCCTGTAAACGTTAGGTGGAGAGGTTTAAAGGAAGTACTTTCGGGTAATGTGTTCTTGGTCATTGCTATTGGCGGTAGTGTTTTTTTTTTAATGATGTATTTTAATTTACTTACTAAGTTTTGAATGTTGATCTTTCATTCTTTTCCGTAATTTTTATTATTAAAATTTGCCAAAGTTTTCGAAAGAAAATACCGATGTCAAATGAAATCAGGTGACTTGGTTCTACACCTTCAATTGCAATTTTAAACTATGTAGTTTTAAAAATATGTAATTTTAAAATCATGTTATTTTAAAACTACGTAATTTTAAAACCATATAATTTTAAAACTATGTAATTTTAAAACTATGTATACTAGTGACTTTACGAAGCTAACCGATAATTTGCTTCAGTAATCGCAGATGTAATAAATTTAAATGTTAATGATTCTTCACATTTTTTAAAAAGGTTCATCTTCATATTCATATCAAGATTCTGGGTGTAAACATACTGATGTGTATAACAACCAAACTATAACAACCAATATATATATATATATATATATATATATATATATATATATATATATATATATATATATATATACATCGCGCTGCAAAAGTTTACAATACACATTTAAAACTGTCAGTTTTTGTATTTCTAGCTTACAAATGGTAATGAAACTTTTTATAAACATAAAAAATGTATTGAAATTAAGATAGGAACAGTAGGAAAAATAAAAAATAACAATTTAACAAAACAGAAAGAGAAAACTCAATAATTAGCACCGCAAAAGTTTACACATATCAAATTCATTAGATTTCTCAATAATTTTATAACGTTTTTTTAATGGTAAAACGCTTAGAAGCTTTTAGAATGTTCAGAAATATGCAATAGTGTTGTGAGACGGGATCTCGCCCCATAATGGACTCGTCCAGATCCTATATAATCAGCTCCTAAGGCCGGTACGGTGGAGCGAGATCTCAACGGATATTGTACATCGGGGAGCGAGATCTTACTGCTACTATTCTCTTTATCTTTCTCTATATCCCTGTACCTTTCCTTAATACACTTGTAAACCACCTACTACGTGTTTACCCATGTCGTTCTTGCTGACCCAACTGAGCCCCAAAACAAATAGACATCGAAGTAAGCAATTAGTAAAATATTGCGTCATTCTTTATCCAATAACCGTATTGCAAGCAACAACATCATGGGAAAGAATAAACAGATTGGTCAAGAGCTCACAACACGAATTGTAAGTCTTCATCAAAGTGGATTCGGATATAAAACAATATCCAAACAGTTGATGCTTCCTTTGAATTCTGTTGGAACAATACTTCGGCACTGGAAGTCTCACAAATCAACTCTTTCTTTTGCCAGATCAGGTCGTCCACGAAAAATAAACAAACGTGCTGAAAAGTTATTAACAAGGAAGATTATGAACTTGCCTATAATTACTCTCGGAGAGCTGCAGATGACTTAGAAAACAGTAAAATTAAAGTTAGTAAGGACACAATCAGGAGAACCCTTCACCTTAAAGACATCTTCTCTAGATCAACAAGGGAAACTCCCCTTCTTAAGCCAAAGCATATTCGTGCTAAACTTGATTTTGCAAATGAGTATGCAAGTAAGCCTCTAGAGTTTTGGCACAACGTGCTTTGGTCAGATGAGACCAAAATTGACCTGTTTGGCACTTCAAAAAAAGGTACTGATTACCAGTCAAAAAAAACACCATTCTAACAGTAATATTTGGAGGAGGATCCATTATGATCTGCAGTTGTTTTAGTGCAGAAGGTGTAGGAAAAGTGGAAATAATAAAGGGAAAATGAATGGAGCACTTTATAGGAGTATCTTAGTTTACTTCAAATAAAGTGAATGTTTTAAAGTGGTCTTGTCAATCTCCCGATCTCAACTCTGTAGAGAATTTATGGGGAGAATTGAAATTACGGGTTCATAGAAGTAAACTTTCAAATCTGCAAGAATCGGAGAGAATTTGTATGGAAGAATGGAATAACACAAGACACATGTAAGAAGTTCGTAGAAGATTACTCAAAACGTCTGCATGCTGTAATCAACAATAATGGTTACGCTACAAAATACTAGATATTTTTTTGTTAATGTGTTGTAAACTTTTGCGTTGCTAATTATTGAATTTTCTGTTCGTGTTGTGTTAAATTTGTATTTTTTTATTCTACCCACTGTTCCTATCTTAGTTTCAATAAATTTTCTATGTTTATAAAAAGTTTCATTACCATTTGGAAGCTAGAAATACAAAAACTGACAGTTTCAAATGCGTATTTTAAACTTTTGCGGGGCACTGTATATATATATATATATATATATATATATATATATATATATATATATATATATATATATAGAGAGAGAGAGAGAGAGAGAGAGAGAGAGAGAGAGAGAAAGAGAGAGAAAGAGAGTGAGATGACAAAAAATCTATATTTCTACATTTCAAGATGTTGTCCATCTTACCGTGTATTTCTTTCAGCATGTTAAAATGTTCAATTCTTGACAGCATCTGTTCTGAAACGCAGAAAATCCATGTAAATAATTATGTCAATTTTTTTATTTATTCTGTCCTTACTCATCAGACGAATAGGAACTCGTCAATATTTGATTTTTAAAATGATGGTATCCTTTTTAAATACTCATAAAGAAACTGAAATGTTTATTAATTGATATCTAATAGCTCGTGTAAAAATTTATCCAACATCAAAGACTTCCATCTCTACCTTAAACTAAATATAGCTGAGCTTTTCCTCCCTGGTGCCGGATGGTTGTATTCTTAATAATTAGTTTAATATTGTAGCATTTTCAATAACACAGAAAGTAATGCGAAAATGTGCGGGGTATTTATATGTGCTGGATTTTTACGCGTTATCCGCTTTTATTCACGCAGAAAGTGACACAAGGAGACGTTCGCTGAGAGTTTTGTATATGTTTTTACTTGAAGAGAACGAGAATGAGACTAATGTTATTTATTTATTAAATTATACTTTCTAACTTAATAAAATTAGTGACGTGTACTGACAGAGAAATTGACATAACATTCTTCGAGATTGTCAAGTTTCTACATCATTGGCGGTGTCTCATTTGCACGGTTTCCACTGAAATCTGAAAACCTTTACGTGACGTCATTCTTTATCATGTCTCTTTTTTTTAACTGCGTTTGACCTCTTCTCATTGTTTTACGTCATTTATCTTTCATTCTATCTTTGTAATAATTCTGTTTTATAGATTTGAGTTTTCATGCACTCAATGTGACTCTTGTCAAAATTTACACTAGCTAACTTAATTGCCACCTGCATAAGGTCCCTAATTGTTTACATACGTTCCTCTCTTATAAAAAGATAATTCTAACAATTTTTTCACATTCTTTCGCAATATCATTTTATACACCCAGAGCTCTGTTGTCACAAAACGTTCTCATGTTTGCCTTACGGGGCATCTGTATGTGAACCTAAGGCATTCACTGCACAACCGTACACGTTCTTCGCGTGTCTATATATGTAACTGATTGCAAATTAATTCAACTCATACGGCATAGAGTGATATAAGGGAATACAAAACAGAACGCCCTCTTTTAATATATCTTCCGTTGTCAGTCCACGAATTCCAAATAATTCTATACCACTGACTAAACCTCTGGCCTTGTCAAAATTCATGCAAACCTAATCGCCGTTGACACAGAGTCCATAGCATTAGTTAGTTAGTTAGTTAGTTAGTTACAGATTGCACATAAAAATATAAAAACATATAAATATATATATATATATGTGTGTGTTATGTATATGTAGGTGTGTGTTGAGGTAATATTTAAAAGTATTATGTTTTGATATGCCATAACCATCTAAAAATCACATGAAATAATGTATATGGCGTATTAAAAATGCACATAATTTTTCTAATGAATCTCTTTCTGTTGGAAGAGTTCGCAAACTTTTTGTTGATATCGGCTCATGTCACTGATTGCAGCAAAAAATAGTTCGTCACGATCGCTAGTATAAACCAAATTGAGAACTATGCTGGTTTTCGGGGAGGTTGGTGTGACGGACACTGCTAAACAGTCGATATTGGTTTATTCATATTCATCATCGTTAACCTCGAACCCGATAAAAATAACGGTTAAGACAATTTGAGTAAAGATCGCAACAATTAACTCTTAATGTTGTTCCGTCGATGTGTCAGATGTTCATGGCATCAACATAGGTTAAAAGGCACGAAGCGATTGTTTATTGATGTGAGTCCGAAACTTCCGGTGTATGTACGTTATACGAGACATTAAACACATTCAATGGCCATATAGTAATAATTATGTATCTTTTCCACTAGTTCAGCTAGTACTCGGGACATGTGTTAATGTTCTTAATGTATGTATGTATGTATGTATGTATGTATGTATGTATGCATGTATGTATGTATGTATGTATGTATGTATGTATGTGATAGATTACATGTAATATGAGTATACAAAAAAAGAAAGGTAAATGTGTTTTTTTTTAATCTGCAAATTAATTACGTTTCCGCATGTGATATTTATTTAGAATTCAAAAAATGTGTCTCAACTCTTACAAGTTAAATTTTGAGAATGTTTGTTTTTGTTGTTGTTTATAAACTTTCTTTGTAAAAGATTTCCTACTTGTAAAATGTATTGCCCCGGAACAGCTTTTCTGTTTATTATAACTTGGTCATCTTAAAATCCAATTGCAACAAATAATTGCCATAGATCGCTCCAAAATAATAATAAATAGTTCATACGTTTAATCAGTTTCACATACAAATGACTCAAGACTCTTTCTTGTATAATTCGATAATAAGAGGTTTGTTTTTTTGGTATATATTTATATATTAGTGAGCACAATAAGCACTTAATAAATTCAATATTGTCAACTTGGAAACGCATCTGCTAGGCCTGGGTTGTGGTGATGCGGGGTAAATTTTATTTAATACAAAGTAGGTAAATAGGAAGTGGGAACTCTCCCTAAACATAGCTATCAAATGTGAATTAACAAATATCCCCCAAACGTATGTTTATTTGAAATATTTTAGATGCTTTTATGGATCATAAATTCTTATGTTTCAGCTTTGCATTGAATTTGATTCATAGTCTTCAGAAATCAATTAAACAATTAAATTTTTAGGTATTTAATATGTATTATATAAATATTTAATGTTAGACATTTTCTAGAATCAAAATCATTTAATAAACTTTTATAAAAGTTAGAATAAAGATTCTAAATATAAGGTTTAACAATATTATATCTTGACAGAATATTCATAAAGGATATAATAATAAAGAAATTGATTCCACCAGTCCTGGGATAGGTATTTTTCTAGTATATATATGTATATATATATATATATATATATATATATATTTCATTGTAAACCACTGATAATCCGTTAAATTAACATTAGTACTGTAGTGAATTAGAGAGAGCAAGTTGGTGCATTGATTGCAGATTATTAAATGACTTAGTGACTAAATAGTTTTTTTAACGAATGCTAAAAAATATAAAAATTAAATAACGTTTTTATATAGTTTGAAATGTTAAAAAAAACTTCCAAAACTATATATATATATATATATATATATATATATATATAGTTTTGGAAGTTTTTTTTAACATTTCAAACTATATAAAAACGTTATTTAATTTTTATATTTTTTAGCATTCGTTAAAAAAACTATTTTTTATATATATATATATATATGCGCGTGTGTATGTGTATGTGTGTGTGACCGTAGACAAGGGCACTTCAGTATGGCTAGATGTAGATTTCATGCTGAAATTCCAAATTTGAAATTTGACATGTGATTATCTTTCAGAGTTTATTACCTCTACATGAAAATAATTGAAATTAAAATCTTTATCTATGTAAATATTCCGAGTACTGACTACATAGTGTGCTCATTCTTTTGAACAACCATTTATTCTCTTACCAGAGAGATCTACTCACATATACTGAGCAAAAGGAATGAATAACTATTAAGATAGAGAAATAGGTATGTAGAGAGAACTATATTTAATAGACATATATATATATATATGTATGTTCTCACACACACACACACTCTCTCTCTCTCTCTCTCTCTCTCTATATATATATATATATATATATATATATATATATACAGCGAGAGAGAAAAAGAGATATAGGTAGATAGATAGATAGATAGATAGATAGATAGATAGATAGAGAGAAAAGGGACAGGAAATGATAAGAACAATTTAGGGTACAGGAATGTAGATATGAAAATATTGTAATAGATTTAGATATATAGATAGTTATAAAAAAACAGAATTATATAAAGATAAATATTAAACAATTCAAATTGGTATAAATATATTAATAGGTACATACATACAAGTATTAAAGACAGAGGCACAGAGGAATAGATATACAGGCACTTCGAGATATATATATATATATAGAGAGAGAGAGACAGACAGACAGAGAAAGAGAGAGATTTGTAGACAAATACTAAAGATATTGGGATAGATAGATTGATAGATAGATAGGTAGATAGATAGATAGAATGAGTAAATAAGCTGATAGCTATGTAAATAAACACTTAGAGAGATGGGAAGAAAAACAAAAGGAGGGAGTAGGCGGGGTGGATTTACATAACGTTCCAATATCACATGTTTGCACACGGATCATTTTCGTTGTTTCATATGCGGACAAACATTTCAATATTCTGCTTTCCCCAACGAGAACCTCGTTTTCCTTGTAGTCATTGTTTACCTACAATAAAGAGTGTATATGTTTTGTACTTAATATATACTTCCCTATCTATCTTTCAGTCATTCAAAATAATTCTACCCTTTTTCTGTGAACAGAGCATAGTGTATATGCATCAGACTGCGTCTACCCGTATGTCGGCGCGCACCTATAAATATCTTTATGTTTCTACGTGTGTGCCTATGTATCGTACCGCTGCTACTGTTCGTCTTGGCATTGTTATCATCACAGATACACTTGTTGTGCGCAACTAATCAATACCATTGCACCATTCACGGTGTCTGTCAATTCTTCTATCATCATTCCCATCATTATTCCCACGAGTAAAGCAATTACATGTTCCAATCGTAATCAATTGCCACAACACAAATTAAAGAAAAATTTAAACAAAGCTCGTTCTATCGTTCATTCATAGTGTACCTTATTGGCATTATTATTATTATTATTATTATTATTATTATTATTATTATTATTATTATTATTATTATTATCAGTGTTACTCACTAGGAGTTCTTACGCCGGTCGTCACTAGTGATTGCTCGCTGACAATAACCAGTGGTGTTCCCTGCAATCTGAAAACGCTCCAGATTTCAATGCTTTCTGTTTCTTTCTAATAACCATTGCAATCGATTTTACATTATTGCAATTACCGTTTATCATTTATTTCTCGATGGCAATGACCATTTCTCATTTGTGTCATATAAAAATAGTCCAGGCAAGGTGTGAAGCCACTTGATGTAAGGAGCTAACAAGAACGAAAGATGAACATCACAGAAAAGCAAATGTCTATTAGTTTTTTAAAAAAAAGTTATAGGTACGGGGTTGTAGGAGAAAGTGAATTCCACGGGCTTTCGGTTCTTGAAAATAAGCTACTAGGAAATAGATCAGACAATATTGAAGGACATATGCGATAATAGTAATTATAAAGAAGACCGAGACTAACAATATCATATATACTAGAGAGAAGTTTCAGAGAAGAAATGATAAGGACAATCAAATTAGAGATACGTTTATACACCATATCAAGAACCATCCTATCAGTTGTAGATTCGCCAGCCCAAATATAACAATACTCCATACATGGTTTGGTAATAGATTTGTAGAGATAGAAAATAGCCTCAGGTGTAAGAAATCGTTTAGAGCGATAGAAAGCGTCTACTTGACAATAAACATCTGAGATTTGAGTGGCAATAAGCTTCCTCAAGGTTCCAGTAATATAACTACTACTACTACTATTATTATTGCCATTATTATGAGTAGTAGTAGTAGTAGTAGTAGTAGTAGTAGTAGTAGTAGTAGTAGCAGTAGTATTTTCTAGAAGCTTTCACACGACTCATTATCAGTGATGCTGGCGTGATTTTCTCTGAAGTACGGTTGATAACTAATCTCCCAAGATTTCCAGCAAGTTCCGCTTCTTCCGATAACAGTTACAAATCATTTTTGTTATCGCAACACCGTGTACCTTTGATTTCTCTTTATAAACGGTGTATGCATTAAGGCACCTCAAGGTTTATAACCCTTCCAGTGAAAATTTAGTTCATGTTCCCCCTCATCGATCTTCATGCCTCTTTAACACTTCATAATCGTATTGTGTGGTCCCAGCCTAATCTCGGAACCATAAATGTGTGTGCGTTTTTTATGTCTGTTGGATGTCAACTTATAAAATTTCTAGCAGTTTCAGTTCCTTCGGGCTCGCGTAGTGCTTTTTCTAGATGTTTTGTTCAACTTCTATTTAAACTTAGCTATAATGTGTTGGCGTTCGTTGGTTATGTGGCTTAGTTATTTCGTTCGAGAATTTTCTTTAAGATTTCGTCTGTTTTCATCATCACCGTGCATTTACTATTATTATTAGTAGTAGTAGTAGTCATAGACTTCTTCAGTACATTTTCTATAACTTCTCTGAACTAACTATAATAATACCAAGCCAACAGTGACAACAGGTATATACGCTTAGAACATAAAATTGAAATCTAAATAAGAGAAGTAGATGAACACTCTCAAATGATAAGGTCAATATGCAAAATAAAAAAGAAACAAAACTGGGCATTGAGAAGACAGCAGAAGAAGGAACAAAGAGCAAATATCGTGTTAATAAATAAGTGAAGAAAAACTTTATGAATTGACGTCATCATCTGCTGGGTTATTAACATTAGTTTACTGTGTAAATAGTGGATCCGGGTATTATAAGCGGTGATATTTAGGTTAGATGATCTGTAATTTAAAGATCCGAAACCCTTTATGACACCTGGCGTACATCATAATTAACGACATCCGTTCGCAGTAAGCACACACACATACATACACGCGCGTGTGCACACACACACACACACACACACACACACACACACACAGAGAAAGAAAAATGGTCATTGAACAAAAATATCAATTCTTGATACCGGAATGGGGTTGTTTTGAAATATTTAGTATGTATTCAGAACGTTGTCCCACGTTCTATTAATATCCATTGATATTATCTCAGAAAACTTAGTAATTCATATTTCATAAAAAAAATAAATATATAAATATATTCATATTTCATAAAAATAAATATTCATACGTCAAGTAAATTTTGTGCGCCAACATTCCTCTCATCTATATATAATGAATATCAAGGACATATAACTGAGTTTGCAATTAATTTATTGTCTGAGATCATTGGTATTATGGAGTTCAATCTCGGTCGAGCTATACATAACAACTGTACTTAATGCCCTCTTGCTAAACGCAAAGCATTATAAAGTGATGATCAGTGATATGTGTGGTCATCCAGGTAGAGAGCTGGCACTTAGCCATATATTTCTCTACAGTATTCAATGTAAAGGGCGGTCAGAGTAGCCCTTGATTACAGTCGAACCAAAGTTTTTTTCCCATGAAATATTAATAGAATTTTTTATTTTTTATTTTCCTTTTTTTTCTTTTTCTTTTTGTTTTTTTTTTTTTTTTGTTTTGGTTACCATGCGAAAAAATGTGAAATTACACTTCCTTTCTCAATATTTTCAATGATATTCTTGAATTCGGTATTTATTTGTGAAAATTTCGAAGCTTGATCTACCCGATACAATTTATTGTATCGGGTATATGCCTAATTTAAAGAGACTAAGATTAAAGAAAGTGATTTACAACGAAGATATTTAAGTTTTAGACATTCGATTACGCCTGACTATATTTTATGTTCATGATTAGATAACCGAAGTTACACGATGATATCCTATTAGGTACTAAGTGCGTGATGATTCGGAAATAACTGTATGTAGGAAGATAATGACACCTCTAAGTAAAAACTACTGCTTTAGTTGACGAAATCGTCGACTTTCTTCAGTTGGATCTTTTTGAACTTGGAAATCTGTATCTACACATTAACACGTAACATTTATTTAACAAGTACTTATAAGTGACAGTCTGTGAATAATCTAAATAATTCAAATAGCATCAACTGGCAAAAGAACTTGCGGAAAATCAAGTGAAATCGTTTAAAATTAACAAAACATTTCAATAATATTCTGACTACCTACTTTTTGTCTCAATCGATACCCTCTGAAATGATCCATGCGAAGAAATTATAGCGATGAAAACGTTGCGCAAACGTCAATACCACTCTCCTTTGTTCGGTTATTTTCAGTGCAAAACGAAACCTAAAACCACCAAATTAAATTAGAGACAATGCTGGGATAATCATAGAATATTATTTCGGAATTTTACTTCTATTATGCAAATTATTTTTACCATGCTAATCTGCATTGCTGCGGAAGGAAACTTACCAAAGAATTAGAGAAAATGTCTTCTGCTCTAACGTTTAAACTTACCGTACTTGCTATTCGCAAATAGTCGCCCATTTAAGTACTGACCAGGAGATGTCTTGCTGAACTTGATGATCAGATGCGAACCAATGTTTAGAAGATAACATAGTCGAATTACTTTATTACTGCGATTATGAAATTGTGGATGGATAATTGTAACGCATATTAACTTATTTTTATTATTTAATGATGACGCACAATTGTTAGCGATGAATTCTATACGAATAAATTTACAAAGTTGCTATTTTACTAAAAGCAGATGAAACATTTTCAATTCATACCTTTTTGAAGGGTATTCGCATGCAAATAACTGATAATACGCGACGGTATCTACCCACTTTTGTTGGAGTAAATTAATCAATATGAATACTGACGAAAATAAATAAAATGCTAAATTATTAATCAACACGTCAAATTTCGGATGTATGATTAAGCATAAACTGATCCCATGTATAATTTAATATTATGCTAATCAAATTATTCGGTAAAAGTGGTGCAATTCTATGCGACCCGTCTCTTTATTTTATTGTAATATGCGGCGTTGGTCGGAATTGAATGTTGAACAGAATGTATTTTAAGCCCAACTTATTGTACTATTTACACCTACCATGAAGGCAAATGAACTCAGCATCCCAAGAAGTGATATGAATGTAAGTAAAGTGACATTTAGCCACTTGTCAGGGCAAACAAGGTGTTTCCCAAGTACCAAATAGGACACTTTGGTATATCCGCTTCAGACTCTGAACTCTTTATTACCAGTCCTATTGTTATTTTTATTCTATATAATTCTATCTTTATTAATGAAGTAAAATACAATATATGATTTTCTTTCATGAATATCATGTACGCACGCAAACCCCATGATTTTTGTATACGTGTGATCAAAATGAAATATGCTTATTCGAGCATTCTGGGTAATTTACGTTCATAATATTCAGGGTGGAACGATAAATTTGTCGCCCATAAAAAAATTTTAATTTTAAAACTTTTATTTTAAAAAATCAATTCAGGTAACTTGATTATGTAGTAGAGCTGACATCTATTCAATAGAGCCGCCTTAAGTCGCAATCACCGCCTCGATACGGGTCTGAAACTGGAGCATGCCTTTTCCATAAGCGCTGGAAGAAGCTCGGCGAATACTCGGCGGATGGCAGCGATCATGCTTGCTTTGGTGTTGTTAGAAGTTATGTTTGTTATGTTCTGGGCGTATCTCTTTAGACTTGTGAGCCGGCGCCGAGTTCTGCTGCCACACCTAGGGTTTTCCAGTGGCCACCTGATTGCAGTAGGGGATCACCACACTTTCTAGCACATCAAGGTACACTTTGGTGTCGACTTTCAAGCCAGTTTCGAAGATGTGACATGGCATAACGTGGCCTTCGCTTGAAACCACACCAAAGACCATAATTCTGGCCGGAAACTTCGTTGAGCTGTTCTCTTAAGCGTGGAACCGTCCGGATTTGCATCTTGAAGGTGCTGGCAAAAGTCTTGTTGTCATAACTTCGATCGATACTGAGCCTGAGTTTTACAGCGGCGCATCTCCGATCTCGCTTGTTCAACATTGTGTCACTTTTAGCCATGATAGAAAGCTCTTATCGCTTTTGGTATTTATACACAACTGGCTAGCTAGTAGATTAAAAAACAAGAAAATCGATTTTCATCTAACGTAAATGGAATCATGTCGTGTTTTCTCGGGCGACAATTTCATTCTTCTACCCCTTATATAGTAATCGGGGCATATTACTATGAGTAGCCAATGAACAACCAAACAGGAACTACAATTTTATATATAAATACAGATGATGTGAAATCTTGGTTGCTCTAATTAAACTATGGAAATATTCTTGGTTAAAAGATTTTTTCGAGCATTCACAACGTCGGAAGTCTAATTTATGATTATTAGTTTTATGCGCATGGCAGCATTATGAACTAACATAAACATCAATTTGGATTACTCTCCTATATTTGAAAATAGTTTCAAATTAACTACCTCCTATTTTTTCTATGTAAATTCTGTTACATTTTTCCTATGGAAATTGTCTAAGATTCGCTGCATGCCATGGTGTATATTCTATTGTGCGAAGTATAATATTGTTTGTTGTTATTTTTCATTAGCTAAGATCAGAGGGACTGTAGCATATCTTGAACAGATTGTTATGCTTTTCATATTCAGATTTTTATGTTTCGGATTTTTTTAGATGAAGGTCGATAATTTGGATTATTTTAATTATTTGGACTGATGTTCAAATCTTGTTGGCGTAACTCCTGATCTTCTTCAGGTATGTCTTGTCGTTGACCCGTGCCACATCAGATAAAGTGTTTACTGATAATGATATAGCCTTCAAACACAACTGCTTTCAAATAATAATGTTCTCAGTGATAATCTTTCGGGGATTTAAGGTTTAATTTTCAGTATAGGCGATACTAAAATATAATTAAAAATTTCTGACGGAACGAAATTTTATAAAATGTTCAATTCCAAATTACGTACGTATAAAATTCGACATAAATACGTGTTTAATCTAAAAATATAATTTAAAAAATTCTTTCTATTCACTATGTCTAGGAATTCGTGACATAAAGACTCATTCGAAAACTTCGACAACTCGCAATACTTTCACCTAAATGGTTGCCATAAAAATAATGTTTTTTAATTCATATTGTTTCATTCATTTCAGGATATATTTCTTACTAGCGGGGGGACCCGGCGTTGCCCGAGTGTTTGTTTCCGGGACGGGGGGGAGTTTTAAAAAATGTTATGGTAGGTAAGTAGGAAGTATCAAACCCGGAGTCATGAGTAAAAGTAGGAAAATAAAGTGTGAAAAAAAAAAACATCTGCAACGTTAACAGTTCGGCCACCAAGAAAAGTCCATTCCAGTTGCTTAGGAAAAAAAAATACGACTACGGTAGGTCGGCGCGAACGTAAAAATATAATGTGAATTGTCCAGCACGCTAACCACTACGCCACAGAGCACTGCAGCTTAGTTTAGTGATTTTAAATAACTTCACATGAAAGAACTACGAAGCCAAACCGGTGTTCTCTTCTCAACTGTTCCTTGTGAACGATCCCCAAACGGTGTTAAGTGGTGGCAGGGGGAGGAGGAATTTATTAGAGAGAAAATATTTTAACACTTCCATTGATCTTAACCGATTTTGGCCGTGACTTATCAGCAGAAAAAGTATAGAAATCTAAGATTATCGAGGAATTTGAGAAATAATAAGCCTATAACACACCTCAGATATTGTTCTGCCGTTTGTGCATATTATATTTGCATGAAATATCTTGATTTTTAATCCTATTAAGTTCAAAATCAGACGGGAAAAAATGAGTTCATTTTATTCATATAGAGATAATTAAAAACCATTTATAAATTTCTGCGGAAAATAGCTTATTTTGCATTGTACAATGAAGTTAATAATTTATTTGTTCACATATCTATCTCTCTATATCTCTCTCAATATCTGTCTCTATCTCTCTCGCTCTCGCTCTCTCTCTCTCTCTTTGTGTATATATATATATGTATATATATATATGTATATATATGTATATATGTATATATATATATATATATATAATAACTAAGAAAATGTCATATTCATCATGCAGTATGCAAGTTGCACACATTCTAGATAAACAAAGTTATAATGAAAATGTTTATTTGATAAATTTATTAAGTATCTTTCTCAGTACATATAAGAAGGAAATATATCAAAATTTCGATACTAATCCAACCAGATAGTAGACTCTCAATTAGTTCTCATATGTATTAAAGACGATGTCCACAACAATATTAAAATTACAAACTTTGTATTTTCATTATTTTTGTATGGCTAACTGGAAAGAACAGATATCAATTTTTATAATTTTTTTACGAAACATACATTTACTAAAAAAAAATTGAAATATGGTCATCAATTAATCAGATCAACTGGGCCATCGAAATAGATGAAAAACTGTGCTTAGATAAAAATGCAAAAGTAGCAATCTAAACAAAAAACAAACCAGCATATTTGAATTCATCCAACCAAATCTTTCGTTGCATAGATATTCATGTCCGGTTATCAAAATTGAGGTCAAAAGTTAGAAACGTATGATCTCAGGTCAGTTTTTTACATAATCAATATATTTTGTCTAATTAACCTTTATAAGATGAATTGTATTCAAATATATGAGTATTATGTTCCCTGTTTAGAATAATGCATTTCTTCACGCTTAAGAAACAAAAATTAGCACTCTGGATAAAAAGAATTTTTTGTTTAAATATTTCAAACCGACATCTAGTGCAGCTTTGCTTAGTTGAAAAGGTTTGCTATTTGAAAGCATTAGGAGTTTTTTGTCTGAGACAGTTTCTAATTTGTCTCGTCTGTGTGAGATATGTAAACAGTGTTCAAAAGGTATATATATAACATTGAAGTTATTACAGGTACCATACATACACACATATATATATGCATCATATATACATACGTCTATATATAATCTATAGATCGATATTACGCCGTACTAACACTGAATACAGTGTGGCTAGAGATGATTAGTGATCAAGCTGAGATTCGTTATCTTACTGCTTGAATTGAAGTTAGAAATCTTAGAAGTACGATATCTCCTTCGTATTTTGCTGGATATGACAGACATTGTCTTTCCGAATTTTTTTTTTTTAAATAAAGATTGATAATATGTAATATTTTGACTTCTTTGGCTTCTTTTCTCATGATCGATGTTATTGTCACAGCGTTTTGGCCGATATAACTTCTGGCCTTCTTCAAGTATAGCTTGGCAATGGCTTTTCATCAGTGAATATTATTTGCATTTTAGTCTGAACAATGCAAATAATACACCGTATACATCATATTCTGTTGAGCACAAAATCAAAAGTAAATCAGACTTCAAGATAAATACAATATTTTCATGGTGCTGCTTTCGATTCTACTATCTTAGATTAATCCGACTAATATTCCTTTTGTAGTTTTTATCTTGACAAAGTTTTTGGTTGATCTAATATCAGACCTTCTTCGAGTGCATATTTTTCAACTTGGAATGTTTATATGGAATGACGGTATTCTGATGATTTTTTACATGGTAGTCACCACTTATCAAGGCCCGGAAGCCACTCGGGGATAAGGGTTATTGCGTGTACAATAATTAATGGGATAATATCGCGTTAATCCTTAGTAATGTAGATTTGATAAAGTCTTATTTAAGGGGACGGTTTATCAGGAATTTGTTTATTTTGGACTTGTTGTAGTCAGGTGGGAAACAGGCAAACGGAAGAGAGTTCCACAGGCGTGCACTTCTTAGAAAGAAGCTTTGTTCATGGAATCTAGGTTTGGATTTAGGCACAGATAACGGGTAGGGAAGATTAATGACAGTGGTTTCAGCTAGACGGGTGTTTTTCGTGAAAGATTGGCGAGGGGGGCCAGAGATTGAGGCTCAGACGGGCACTTGCCATGGAAATAACGATAAAACAAAGACAGGCTCGCAACGTCTCTTCTGTGGGAGCGAGGTTGCAGGGAAGAGAAAAGGGCATCCCCCACTAAGACACGAAGTCTATTTTGTACTCTGTCAAGGCAGGATAGGCTGTTTTTAGCAGCTCTTGCCCAGATGTGACAGTAGTACTTCATCCTTGGACCTATTTGGTTTTTATATAGATAGAGAATTGCATCAGCAGTAAGATATCTTCTGGAGCGATAGAACGATCCCATCATTTCTCCAGCGACCTTGGCAACAGACGTGATGTACGTGTTCCATCTTGTTATATCTTCAAGCTTGCTACAGACTATAATATCCAAAAGATAAAATAAAACGAGAGGGGACGAGAACAATCTATCTACGTGGGTTAAATAAAAGTTTATTTTCGAAATTCTTTATAGATTCGCAAGATCAAAAAGATGTACGTGAAAAAGTTCGAGAGCTACAGCGGCTAATATGTTGAGAAAGTAACAAGCTGAGTAATAAAATTAATCTGAATAATGCAAGCAACTAAACAATATCAGCCCTCGTCTGAAAACATTTCCCGAAACACAAAATTACATTTTCTTAGTTTTCGTCGGACTTTAATGTGATTCCGGTGAAATTTATTTTCCACTTCAATTTTAAATGATTGTTTTTGATTTGTCTTTTCCGTATTTGATCCGACTGCATGCATCCGTTTACAGCTTCTTACAAGGGTATTCGTGCTGAAATTATCTTAATAAACTCGATGTAGCGTGAAGCCGTCTTGGCTAATTCATAGTCCGCATCGGTGTTTATAAGGACAAAGGGAAAGACAAGGAAAAGTAACGCTAAAGTTGAACATTGTCGGAGAGTGATACGAGTATTATAAGAAGTTTTGTGGAAGAGATTTATTACTAATAAAAAATTACTTTGCAAAAAACTATCCAAGCTAATCATGCGCAATGCATCTATAAACCCTTGATCTACGTTTTTCCTGTCTAGATATGTGTAAAGTTAGGGTTGGTAATGGCTAGTGTTGTTGTTGACCATCATTCATTCATTTTGAATGAATTTGATGATTATTGTTGACAATCGTTTTCACTGTATATTTTTAGTTAGAATTCTTTCTAGAAATATAGCAGGTCACATAATGATTGCCAACATCCCTAAGTGAAACTAACTGGATCCGAACTTGATATACACAGATTGTCAGTTCACATCGTTAGCCACTTAGCCACCATCACCTTCCTTAGTGCTTGGATTAGGTTAGGGTTAAGTATGGTTAGAGATATAATTATCGTTATGGTGACGTTGTACAAAATGCAAAACAAATGCAATCGTGTAATACATTGCAAAATGGTGGACAGTTATTTGTGTGGCTTTGTGTGGAGGCAGAAATATAATAGAAATTATTTTTTATGCAAATGACATGAATTCCGCACTCTTGGATATGTAATAATTTTTTACTTCAACCCGCATTGGATCTGTTTTATGTGGTGGTGGGAGGATTGGAGATGTGATGTAATGGACACGTAGAAGGTGATTTCCATTAGATTCCAACTGATGGGGAGGTACAACGCAATATATTGAATCCTCCTAGGACTATGTAAAATAGAAGCTATATTCCTGGTCAGAAATCTGAAGGGGAAATTCTACCTGTCTATATAGTGTGTGTTAACGATGATTTCCCCGGAAAGAAAATAGAGAGGGAACGAAAAAGATAATTGCTTAGAAACACAGAATACACATGAATATTGAATAATATATCTGGAAAAGTTCGATAAGTGTGTGTATAAGTGTGCATGTGAAAAGGTATCCATTGTACAGCCGACCTACGCTTCGACAGAATCAATACTAAAACACGGATGACGTCAGCAGTGCGATGCCGATGATAATTACAGAGAATCTATGAAATGTCGACGCGATAGAATTTTTGGCTCCTATTTACCGTGACGTGCTAGAGACAATACGTTGGGTAGCAATGAAGTGGCGCGTTGTTAAAGATCGAAGGTGTGGGGAATGGGGAGGGGCACTGCGCTGGTCTGAGTCGAGTTATGGAAGCAGAACTATTCACTTCATATACGTCGGCCATAAAAACAGTCGTGTGGATATCCAGACATTCATCACACATGATAACGGTCGCTAAATATATAGGAAAGAGAAAAAAAAATAATACCAATATTATTATAATAGATATGTTGTTTGAAATCGTTTTCAGTTCAGATAATAAAATTGATCGGGAACTAATAGAAATAATAGAAAGAAGTTATGGAAGTTAGTAAAGGTCACATTATCCATTATATCCAATCGCTCAGTATGATGTCACGATTTACAGTATCAAGTATTATACTAAAGCTGAGTTACTTAGTTTCCTTAAGATTGTTATTTTGTTTACATATTTCTTTTAATCACATAAAATAGATGCTAAAATATTCCTCATATTTTTTATTGGGCTATGTTAGAAAAAATCTTTACTTCCCCTGGTTTATGCAAAAAATATTCGAATCATTAATTCACTGCCTCGAAAATTCTAAATTTCTTTTTGACTAATAAGCAATCCGGTTCTCCTCTAAAGGTCATCTCTGAA
The DNA here is from genome assembly GCF_053919585.1 of Euprymna scolopes. Lineage (NCBI taxonomy): Eukaryota > Metazoa > Mollusca > Cephalopoda > Sepiida > Sepiolidae > Euprymna > Euprymna scolopes. Next base: position 56,995,968 of record NC_136494.1, read on the forward strand.
CACATATACCATACACTGAACAAGACCGGTGGTAGCGTGCGATATATTCAATTCCTTTAGCAAAGTTTGGCCTGAAAGTCTTCTCATGAAAATTAATTTTTACAGTATTAATGGTAAAATATTTTAAATAATCATAATCTTCTTAGCTAAAAGAAAAAATCAGGTCATTCACAATGATTGTACACCCAAATAACATTACATTAATGTGGTAGTGTCCGTAAACTCGATACTTGGACATTTATTATTCCTGACCTTCATAAACTACGTCAGAAATAAGTTTATCGGTTGATGACACGTTGCTTTGTTTATCGACACGTAGGAAAATCGAATATACACCTATCAAAGGCAATAACTGAATCCTTAAGAAATTCCCTCTAGTTTGTTGTGGAATGTTATTGAAAATGGAATGTTACATCCAATTTTCCAAAGACAAAGCTGCTGTTATTTAATATCTGTAAGAAACTTTTCCAATAAACGATTGTTATGCCAGATAAAATTCTTTCCAATAGTCCAATGTTCAAACATTCACATGCAGTAAGCATTGGAATAAATACACATAAGATATTGCCGTGTCTGCTGCAAAGTAGGTGGGCGGCCATTATCTGTTAAGAAAACCTTTTTTCGCCTGCCAGTATCCTATACCTGTACAAAGCCACAACTCGTCCATGCTTGGAATATTGTTGCCACCTATGGACTAGTGCACCAGCCACCAGTCTCTCCTTCTTAGATAAAGTGCAAAAAATATCTCTAACCTAATAAGTGCCGTGCTGTCTTCAAAAGTCCTACCCCTGCCCTATCGCCGTAATATTGTATCCCGTGTTTGGTTTATAAGTACCTTCTTAAAATATGTGCTGACAAATTAGTTTCACTTGTAACTCCACAACGTAATTACCTACGACAAACCCGACTGCATCAAAATCTCACCCCTTCATCGTTGAGGTCCTTGGATGCCAAGAAAATCATTTAGCTTTTTATGTGGACCGCTTGCCTTGGAATTCCCTCCCGGCTCCTTGTTTCTCTGACTGTACAGACATACAGAAATTTAAGTGCAAGGAGAAAAAACATCCTGTTACAGAATTCTCCAGTTAGAATGTCCCCTATAAGTATGTACCCTGATCAGAGTGACCCCTTAGTGGCAATATGCATTGTTTGGAGTGGACAAAAAGAAAAATTGAAAAGAAAAAATGTTCAAATTAATCGAAATAAATTCAATTGACTCATACCTTATAAAATATCCAATGATCACTTTAGTTTCTCTCCAGCTTTCTTTCTCTTTCGCGCTCTCTTTCTCTCTCTCTCTCTCTCTCTCTCTCTCTCTCTCATTATAGGTTGCTTGACTCGACCCTCACCTGCTCTCATGTTATAAGGTATCTATTAATCTCCTCCTTTCTCTTTCTTTGTCTCTCTCTCTATTTCTCTTATTCTTCAATGATGTTTAAAAGAACAAATAAAATCAAATTGTCCGTATTATAATAATCCGTCTTCATCAATTACTATTAATAACGTTTCGTCCAGCAAAGAAAACCACTATCTTCCCCTTCTTCAAGATGTTCACATCGGTCAGCCATCAACGTCGTCAAACACAAAAAAAAAACAATGCCGCCTTAAGAAGAACAAGTAGTAAGATTGTACATCTAAAAACAAGAATAGGTATTTTGGGTTCCCAAAATTCATACTCGATTTATACAAAGACCCGGCGTAACGAGTACTTGTGTAAATTAGCTTGTAAGTTACAGTTTTCTAAGGGTTGATGGTTCAATTCTCAGTGCAGGCGATACACAAAATACAATTGCGAATTATTTAGGATGTTTACCCAATCATTGCTGACGGAATGAGATCATGCTACCCCCGTGTATTAAAAAATGGGTTTTGTTCAAAATTCCGAGTATAATCCCGAGTTTCATAGATACACATGAAGACAGTCAGAAGTTATACCGACCGAAATATTGTGAAAATTATACTCAAAATAAAAAACAGTATTCCGAATAATCAAAATAATACAAAATATCAATCATCATCTCAAAAATACGGAAACATAAATCCTTTATATTCATGTGAAATTCGAACTTGAGACTTGACATGGTAATTTACTGTCTTATACTGTGTACTCTGCCTATTCTGTTTGTTTTATAAACTAGTAAAATATTTTTTTTATTTATGTCAAACAGAAAAACGAAAAAATCAACATAATTCTTAATCAATAAGAATTCATTCGAATTAATCAGAATGAAACATTGAAATTTTGTTATATGCCAAATGTCGGCCCATTTGCACAGTATTAACACCCTGGGAATCTCAGAAAACAAAGACAATGAGCTTGCTAGCTATTGTAATCCGCCCACGTGAATTAATGATTAGACTGGAATTAAACTTAATCGTCCAAAAGCGTGTGGTGATTGTATAGCACGAGAATGTTCGAGAAAAATCTTTAAAATTATCTGTAAATTTATCGTCGATCGCCAAGAGAGTTTAAGATTTTTTTTCTCTCATCGATCATGAACCTACTCTCTACTTATAAACAAAGAAAAAGTTTGATATCTTGTCAATATAATTTAGTGCGGTCGGTAAGACTTCTTCTGCGTTTGCATTGTTTAGATTATTTGGGTAAATATTCTCACCGTGGTGTCAGTTTTACACGTTTTTGCCGCTGTAACTTCCGATATTCTTCAGATGTATCTTTTCAATATTGGGAATCATTATGTCGAATCCAGATACCTATATGACATTTGAAACTTGACCTTTTATTTAATCCACAGGCTAAATTGTTTCCGTACCGTCAGTATTTTTAAGTTCATGTAGATCTTTGTATGTTTCAGACTATCTTCTGTATGGCGATGAAAACACCTTTATCTGTTGAGTTATATGTACGTGCATTTTGATTTTAACCTGTCGCTTACATGGTTATCACATCGTTTTGTGTGTGTGTATATATATATATATATATATATATATATATATATATATATATATATATATATATATATATGAAAAAAATAAAGGATCGCGACCAAGGTCTATCCATTACACGTATCGTTTCTGTCGGACATATATTGTTTTTACTTATATTAATTTGTGTTCATCATCATCATCATCGTCATAAATATCAATAAGACCAAACGTTCTTAAAACGTTTATTTTTTCCTTTCTTTTTTCCCTATATGAACTTTTTCCTATATGAACTTTTTTAACAGAAGATCGCAACCAAGGTCTGCCCATAACACATATCGTTTTTATTTATGTATTTATTTATTTACATTTATTTGAACATGAATAGGTAAAAGCAAATTAATTAAATTAATTTAATTGAACCCATCATCACCATCGTCGTGATCGCTGGAGAGTTCTTCCGTGTTGATCGTTCCTTCAGTTTTGGATTTGCACAGACACCGCAACTCATGCCCACCTGCTTTACCTGTCGTGTGTGTTGGGCCTGTGTTTAGTTATTTATTGCTGGGACTCTGATGAACAGCGTGTATCCGGCGCTGTATAAGTAGACTTCCACTGCCTTGGTGGCCAAGGTTTTTTAACCAAAGGCTAAGGGTGAGGTAACCTTGACAGAAACCTCTAGAGAAGCTTAGGCCGTGTAAGCTGCGGCATGCATGACTCACCCAGCAACCTAAGTCCCAGACATGGACTGAATAGCATTGGGATGGAGAGGGCTCTTGTAAACCGTGGTGAAGACAACCCCTCTAGAGGAAACAAATCTATGATTAAAAAATAACATAAAGCGGAAGACTAGTACCCGCATTAAGCTGGTTTGCATTTTGACTTGTTATGACTATCTTGCTCTTGCTTGTTGCTGGATCTCAACATTTTGAACCGTCGTACAAAGCTAAAGCCATGCAATAGCATCTTTGTATAGATACTTCCTCAGACATGTGTCTACACAGAACAAACAAAAAAACAAAAAAGTCCTATGGCAATAGAAAAGTTGTGACGCGTGTAGACCTGACAGGCTAAAAGCATGTAATAACTGATTTGGCATCATTATATATATATATATGTATGTGTGCATATATGTTTATAATGCATATGTGTATGTATATTTATGTATATGTATGTATATATGTATGTGTATATGTGTATGCATATATATGTTTGTGTGTGTATATGCATGTATATGCATGTGCATGCATGCATATATATTATATATATATGTGTGTATGCGTATATGTATGTGTATCTATATGTATGCGTGTATGTATATGTGTGTATGTGTATGTATGTGTATGTATCTCTGTATGTGTGTATGTATATATGTGTATGTTTATGTATGTATATGTATGTTTATGTATGTATATGTATGTGCATATGTGTATGTATATGTATATATGTATATATGTGTATGTATGCATATATGTACATGGATATGTTTATGTGTATATGTATGTTTATGTAGGTGTATGCATGTTTATGCATGTATATGTATCTGTGTGTATATGCGTATGTATGTGTATGTATATGCATGTGTATGTATGTATATGTGTGTATGTGTGTATGTGTGTATGTATGTCTATATGTGTATAAATATGGATGTATATGCATGTATATGTATGTGTGTGTATGTGTGTATGTATATAAGATCAAGTGATGGAATTGCCCTTATAAAGGATCCCAACAAGATTCTCCTTCGTTGGATGAGCATTATTCTGATCTCTTTGACAACCCCTCTATTGTTGATGAGGACGTCATCAATGAATTTTTATCACAACAGAAGATTATCCATGAAATGTCTGAGTTCCCATCTGAGAACGAAATTGGAAATACAATCAGTGAGTGTTGGGAGGGCTCAAGGGCTTGATGGTATTCCTGTGGAAGTCCTCTTACATAGGGGTGATAAGCTTGTTCATGAAATTCTTCATCTTATCACTGATGTCTGGAAGGGTGTTTCCGTCCATCAGAATTGAGTTGATGCAATTCGTATATCACTGTATAAGGGAAAGGGGTCCAGGACCGACTGTAGGAGTTATCGTGAAATAAGTTTGTTGGAAACAGTTGGCAAAGTATTTTCCAGAGTTCTACTCAATAGATTGTTAAAGTATATTTGTCCGTCCGTCATTTAAGAAAGTCAAAGTAGCTTTCGTCCGGGCAGAGTAACAGCGGACATGATCTTCTCTGCTCGGCAGTTGCAGGAGAAATGTACTGAACACTGTGTTCCGCTTTATCAGGTTTTTGTTGATTAGACCAAGGCATTTAATACGGTGAACAGAAATACCCTATGGATAATTCTGGGGAAGTTGGGATGGCCATTTCAATTTCTATGATTACTCAGGGAGCTCCACACTGATATAAAGGCTCGCCTGAAATTCAATGGATGTCTATCAGAACCCATCTTAGTTGACAATGGCGTGAATCAGGGTGATATCCCAGCACCTACACTTTTTTCTATTTATTTTGCAACTATGCTTTCCTATGCCTTTAAGAACTGTTTCTGTGTGTTTATTTGCGTTTCAGAACCACAGGTAATGTCTTTGATCTTCGTCGTTTTCATGCTTCTACAAGGACCTTTCAGCACCTAGTTCGTGAATTGCTTTATGCGTATGACGCCGATCTCGTGGCTCATAGTGAAAGAGATATGCAGGTTATCATGAATCTGTTTTCAGGGGCTTGTGGGTCTTTTGGGCTTACTATTAGTATTAAGAAGACTAAGATAATGTTCACACCTCCAACCGGTAGTTTGTATGTGGAACCAAATATTTTTGTCAATAACCAGAGACTTGCAGTAGTTGACACATTCGTGTATTTGGGTAGTACTCTTGCCAGAGACTGAACTCTGGGTGCTGAGGTCAATTATAGGATACAGCGTTCCACTAAGGCTTTTGATGGCTTGGAGAAGCGAGTGTGGTCTGACATGGGTATAACTCTTCGTACAAAGATCAGTGTGTAGCAATCTTGTATTTTAGCATATCTGCTTTACGCTTCTGAGATCTGGACAACTTATGGTAGGCACATAAAAGTCATGGAGAGAGTGCACCAGAAATTTCTGAGACACATTCTGGACATCAGGTGGAACTCTTTTATACCTGATATGGATGTCCTCATGCGAGCTGAGGTACCATGTATCGAGAAGTTAATTATATGCAACTAGATGAGGTAGGTTGGACATCTGACCAGGATGGGCGACGAGAGATTGCGAAAGCGCCTGTTCTATGGTGAAAAAATTATACAAGGAAAGCGCCCACAACATAAACCTAGGAAACGCTTTTAGGACAACATCAAAGATAATCTTAAAGCTCACGGTATTGGCATGTCCAGTTGGGAAAGTGCTTCCGATGATCGTAAAAAGTGGCGCTCCTTGGTCTATCATGGCTGTTATAGCTTTGAGAAGAAAAAATATGAGCATGCAAAAATAAAGCGTGATATCCGGAAGAAAAATCTATCAGATCTATCAGGTCAGTCGGTGGCTTTCGTGCAGAATCACGTCTGTGATTTATGCGGTAAAATGAGTTTATCCGGAGCCGGGCTTACTAGCCACAAGCGATCACATGGAGACCAGTCTCTCTTTGACGGGGAAAACACTGCGGGGCACAGATGCTCTATTTGCTCTGTAGTCTGTAAATCAAGTAAAGGTCTGAAGCGTCATATGACTGTCCACAGTTGAGCAGCACCAGTTGGCGTCCCTCAATCTCAGCGTAAGTGTGACCTTTGCAACAGACTGTGTATGAGCAGGGCTGGTCTGAAGCGCCACCTTCGTTCCCACAGTAGATAGAAATTGATTCATCTCTTGATCACATCGCCACATGTATATATGTATGTGGGTATAAATTTATATATGTAATAACAAACAAATTAATTAATTAAAAAAGAAAAATTAAATTAAATTAAAATTAATTAAATAAATAAAATAATAATAATAAATTATAAAACGTATTAAATGAAATAATAAAAACAAAAAGAAAAAATATTTTAAAAGTACGTGGAGATGGATGAATAATCAACAATAAAGCAAGGGAAAGATGGTCTTCTTCTGCCAAGAAATGACGATCACTATATATATGTATGTATATATATATATATATATACACACACACACATACATACATATATATATATACATATATATATATATATATATATATATATATATATATATATATATATATATATATATATATATATACCAATGACCGTCTTCAGTGTCATGTAAGCTTGAGGGCGTGCAAGTCGCTGGAGGACTATAAAATCATCTTTGGGTACATGGACTTTCACTGACTGAGGGAGTGGCACTCGTCTGACAAAACGTTTCAGTCATATATATATATATATATATATATATATATATATATATATATATATATATATATATATATATATACTAGCAGGCCACCCGGCACTGCTCGGTTGTAAAATACGCTTAAATATGATATTTTGATTGATGCAGATTTCGTATTTATACTATATTGAACCTAATATATCATAATGATTTAAAAAGTTAAAAAGATATGACTTGTGCTCAAATATTACGCAAGTATAAATCATGTAGAATATCTGCATGAATAAAATTAACTACAGATGATAACTTCATAAAACCGAAAAAAACTAATAGGGATTTGATTAAAATTAATGTTTAAAAATATATGCAAATAAGCTAGATTTTTATAAAGATGAATGCAATTTCACGACCCATATATAACAAAGTTGTGTTTTCTTTTTAAATAAATAGAAAAAAAAGTGTTTTTAATATGAATATCAATTCACAAAACAAAAGCAAATTCATAAGATTGTATATATATATTTATTACTACCAACTGGTAACTAAAAATTATTCAAAGCAATAGCGGCACACATCATCTGCGACGCCAATAAAACTAGCAAGATCATAGTCTTTGTTTTCTGAAATTAATTTCCAGTGTGTCATAATGAATATGACTTCAGAATTGTCACACGGTAACTAGAGAGCATTATTCTGAAAAGTTGGTCGCTATTTTGCCAGTGATAATGTCATAACTGCAGTTGATAGTTTCTTGAATCCCAAACAAAATAGTTCTACATCAGTATAAAAACACGTATATATATACGAAAAAACAATAATGGAAATAATTTTTATTAAACTTTTAAGAATATTGTTAAACCAGCATTAAAACTGGATATTTATAAACAGTAAAGATAAAAATGATAGTATGGAGTTCATGGTTGAACGCAGTGGCATATAAGATTTTCATTACTTCTTCGGCAATGCTGGCTGCAAAATATTTTTAATATTAAATTGGTACAAAAATAATACCGTTTTTTATATATAATTGAACGTTAAAAACCACATTATTTTTGCACCAACCTAATATATTTCTTGTTCCTTAAATAACATCATAGAATCTCATCTGAATATTTTCTTCTTATCTATGCATTAATATTGTTGGTGAATGTATGAATGAACAACGTATCACAAAAAGAAGACACTATATTTAATGAATTGTATCATCTATTCTATTTCGGCATCACAAATCTAGTAAGTGTTGATGTTTGTAAAACCTACAAGCTGACGAGGCAAAATAAATTAAAGCTAAAAATGACGAAACTCAAATGAAACAATGACATCTGTTGCTTTTTTCATCCTAGATTAAATCTTTGAAAATATCCTCATCAAATAGTAACGTTTGCTTACGTCATCATAACGTTTTAAAAATAAAACACGAAGTCATAGTATAGTAATTTCAGAGTGAATTGCACACGGAAAGGGGCAACACATCGTAGTAATAGTGTAAGAAAAAGAAAATATATATAATACTTGAAAGACATTTTATTAAATACTAATAGTAATAGAAAGAAAATTAGACAGATATACACACATATATACATATATATATGTATACACACATATACATATGTGTATGTATATATGTATATATAAATATATATATATCTAATATATATATATCTAATATATATATCTAATATATATATATATATATATATATATATATATAATATGTATACATATACTAGCATTCAGCCCGACGTTGCCCGGGTGTTTGGAGGTTTATGTTGAGCAAAACAAAAGCAGTCAATTTTTTAAACTTTGACCCCTATTATGACACCTTAACATTTACTGTTTTGGGCACAAATCAAGTTATTAAGTTAGATTCATGTCCAAGTAACCTATATCTAAAATTTCAAGTGTTTAGACCCAAAATTGTCGGAGGAGTTTGGTAGAGTTTTCAAAGGTCAAATTGTTGATCTTTGACATCTTAACAGCGAAATTTCTGGCCGAAAACCGATCACAAAGATTTTCCCAAATCTCAGTATCCTGTATATCAAACTTCGAATCTGTAGACTTTAAATTTACAGAGTTATTGCGTAGGGAAATGTACCCCCACACACACACACACACCCGTTCCCTTTTATAGATATACTGGCATTTCAGCCCAGCGTTGCCCGGGTGTTGGAGATGTTGTGGCACTATTTCCTTGTGCCACTGTTTCTAACACACTCTGCAGCATGGACGGGTGGTAAATTGTCCATGAGCGTAGAGATACAAAGAAACCCCTTCCCATAATCCCCTTGCTATCTTTCTGTCTCTTTCCTGCACGACCACCATGATGTGAGGACGCATAGACTGTCTCTCCGTAAATGAGGGGGGGGGGCACCCCCTCCCTCAACACTAGTTAGGGTAGGTTAGTTAGCTTCGAAAAGCCTATTGTAAAAATTAATTGTAAATTGTTTTTTTTGTAATATATATTGTATCTCTAATGTAAAATAAAATAGTTAGTTATACCTTTGTATATTACAATTGTGTCGCGTGTCGTTTTTCTTGTGTCTGCCATGAATTCCTTCATAAATGTCTTAAGTCGAAAGGCGGCCCTGAGGACAGGGAGATGAAGATTCCCACCAGAATGCCACCAGGGTGAAGAGATCATCTTGAGAAAAGAAAGCAGCCACACCCAGATCCAACATCTCAGGTATGATTTTCTTCTTACTACACAGACCCTAATGACTGGCCCATCTTCATGTCTTCATGAGACCGCTTTAAGACATTTACTATAACACGTCTGTCGGTCACACCCCAGTGACCGGCTGATAGTGGTATAAATGTTGCCTTAAGACGCAGGATTGACCCTGGTTAATTACCAGACGGATCTCGTCGCATCTGTGTCGCAGTATAAATGATGCACTATGACCAGAACATATTGTTTCCCAGCATGGAAATAATTTCGACCCTTAAACCCACGGCACAACCAAAAATAACGACCACTAGACGAATCGAATAAAAAAAAAAATGGTCCACGGTCTTTAAAAACGGAAAAACTATTTCTGGCAAAATTTTAAAAAAATGGCAGACCAGTACACACGCGCACAAAAAAAAAAAAAAAAAAAAAAAAAAAAAAAAACGCACTCAAAAAAAAAAGAAAATTCAGAACCTGAACAAAAAATTGTCTTGCACCTACAAAAAAAAAAAAAAACACTTTGCAAAGGATCGATTTAAAAAAAAAAAAAGAGTATTGAAAGTAACCCTTCGGAAAAAAAGTAAGAAATGTGTCCCACACAAAAAAAAAACAGAGATGAGAAAAAAGTGTCTCTAGAATATGCAATATCTCTTTCTCTCTCACGCTTTCTCTCTTTCTGTCTCTCTCCGGATATATATCGATATGTATGTATATCTATGCATCTTGTTATTACATGAAAAAAAAAGAAAAAAATCCTTCAAACACGAAGCTCGAAAAATAAATTTAAAAAAGAAAAAAAAAAGGAAAGAAAATAAAGGATACCTAACATTTTTTATCTGATCTTTATTTCAGGTTTATAAAAATATAGGACTTTTTAAAAAAATTCTTTTGACTTTGCAAGTGTTAGATTCAGATTTGAAAAAATAGAACTTTTACATTACATTTTATTCCATGAACAGTTGATGTGTTTATTTTTCAGGTTAGGTACCAATTTACGCTGAAACATAAGGGGACTTTTTGATTTGATAATGTTTTTTATTTATTTTTTTTGTCTGTTAAAAAAAGAAAAGAAGGGAAAGAAAAAATATTATCGCTAAAAATTTAGATTACATAATACGAAGTTTTCTTTGTGTGAGCGCCTTATGTTTAATGTCTACCTGTCACTCATTTTTTAAAACAATGGCCGCACATGGAAAGATAAGCGAAGATGACCTCGTCATAGTGTTTGCGAGGGTGTTAGGGAATGGGTGGGAGAACAACGTTAGCTGCCTCTCTCTCTCTTCTTCTTCTTATCTTTCTCTCTCTCATTCCCTTACCTTTTAGGGTCTATGAGGACGAGAGAGAAAATTGTCGAAGATTTTTTTTGTTATTACGTAATGATATCATGAGGGTGGTAGGGTGTGTAATGGCATCGCTCTGTCTCTATCCCCTTCTTTTCCCCCTCAGTCTCTTTCTCTACTCTTGCGTTTTAATGATTGTATAGCTAAACCCCCATGGCTGATTGCAGGAGGGCATATAATAACGAATTAACTTGGAGTTTTTTAAATTTTTCTACCAAGTTTAAAGAACAAAATTATTTATGCTTCGTTAAATTACATTAAATGATGTCTTCAATTGGTTTTTATTAAAAATAAAAACTGAGACGATTATTCAAACAGCACTTAAAGTACTTTTTTTGAAGTCTTCGAGTGTTTGGAAAAGCCAACTGTTACATGATTGCGTTAATTTTTTAAGAGTTCTCTGAAGTGTTCATAGTTTTTCTTAAAGAAAAATTACGCTATTACATTTCGAATATTCTCTGAATTTTTAATAATTTCTAAGGAAATATTGTTTGACTAACGAAAGAGATTTTCCTGAACTCTAGATGATTTTAAGGAAGAATTATTCGAGCAAATTCTTTAATTGAAGGTTCATTTGAAATTGGACCGTATGATAGGGGTCCCTGAAATATTGACTGAGGAGTATATACGTAAAATTGAATTAATTATTAAGAAAAAAAAAAGATTTCCTCAGTCTAGAAAGATATCTCTTTAATTGAAACTTTAATTTTTTCGAGCTGTTAACTATACAGAACTGGTCGTTAACTAATGTGACTCCCAGGTGTGGCGGGAGTTTATTAGTTCGAAATAATCCTTGTGAGTGAGTTTAGGAAAAGAATTGCTTTTAAATGATAAAATAATTACTTGGAAAATAAAGTTAATTAACATGAAAAGTTTCTGAATTCGAAATGACCTGGATAATGGTCTAAAAGAAGAAATGATTTTTAAGAATCAATTAAATAACTTTAAATGTACACTGAATTTTAAAAATAATAATTACGAAATGAAAAAGTTTTGGGATGTCTCTGAATCTCATTGTGAAGGGTGAATTGATTCAAAATGAATTTTCTATGATCTTTTCGGAAGATTAATTTTAATAATGAACCAAATGTTTGGAATAATTTTTGAATTGTATTACGAAAAATGGGTCTATTCGAAGTTTATGACCTTTTGAGAAGATTGGTTTTTATAATAATAAATGAATTACTTTGGAAAGAAGTTAACTAACATAAATTGATTTTACCGATGAACCAAAATACTTGAAATAATTTTTAAATTTTGGAATTAAATTTTAATGATCTTTTGTAAATCAAGTTTTGAAAAAATACATATACTTTTTAAATGTACCCTGAAATTTGGGAAAAAGTTAATTATGAATGTAATAACTGAAATGCGTTTGCATTGTGTAAACAAATTCTAATTGTGACCGAGGTGCTCTGAAATGATTTTTTAAAAATGTTTTCTTTTTAAGAAAAAAAATTGTTAACACCCTATTTCATTGATTTAATGTATACCAGGTTTCTGAATTGTTTATTTTTGGAAATTTTTTTCCCCCTAATTGAGTATTCTAACTCATGGAGGCTGAGTGCCCTTCTTAGTTAATTCTTTATATAATTAATAAATATTCCGTGGTGGATAGTTTTTATTGGTCGCTCGGCGGCAGACTCCTTGCTCTAACAGAATTAATTGGATTAGAACCTCTGAAGACCAAGGTTTTACTAAATCCATATAGGTCGGCGTGATGAGGTCACGTAACCCCGACTTATCTAAAATACATTATACTGGTTGCTGAAGAGAGCGTAAGTCCAGTAACTGAAGTAATAACTTGGAATACATATAGGTCGGCGTGATGAGGTCACGTAACTCCGACTTGGTTAAAATACATTATACTGGTTGCTGAAGGGAGCGTAAATCCAGTTACGAAAATAATGTTATGCAGACTAAATTAAAAAACGTATAGGTCGGCGTGATAAACTCACGTAGAATCCGGCTTAGTGAAATACGTATAAGTCGGCGTGATAAACTCACGTAGAATCCGGCTTAGTCAAATACGTATAGGTCGGCGTGATAAACTCACGTAGAATCCGGCTTAGTCAAATACGTATAGGTCGGCGTGATAAACTCACGTAGAATCCGGCTTAGTCAAATACGTATAGGTCGGCGTGATAAACTCACGTAGAATCCGGCTTAGTGAAATACGTATAGGTCGGCGTGATAAACTCACATAGCATCCGGCTTAGTGAAATACGTATAGGTCGGCGTGATAGACTCACGTAGAATCCGGCTTAGTGAAATACGTATAGGTCGGCGTGATAAACTCACGTACAATCCGGCTTAGTGAAATACGTATAGGTCGGCGTGATAAACTCACGTACAATCCGGCTTAGTGAAATACGTATAGGTCGGCGTGATAAACTCACGTAGAATCCGGCTTAGTGAAATACGTATAGGTCGGCGTGATAAACTCACGTACAATCCGGCTTAGTGAAATACGTATAGGTCGGTGTGATAAACTCACGTAGAATCCGGCTTAGTCAAATACGTATAGGTCGGCGTGATGAACTCACGTAAAATCCGGCTTTGTTAAAAAATATTATACTGGTTGCTTAAGAAAGTGTAAATCCAGTAACTGAAATCGTGATGCCATTGCCTCGATGGAGGGCGAGGATGATTACCCTCTCTGGTATTTGAAGCAGTATACCAGCCTACCAGGAGCCTGGTGGAAAAGATAACTTGCTTCACTGAGTTCCTGATGGAACGTAGAGCATGGAGACATTGATTGCTGACGGCCGGTTGACGCACCATTCACGGAAAATTATGGACTTCTGAAATTTATGAATGCTCATAAATTTCGGATAGCATAGGGAGGGATGTGGCACTATTTCCTTGTGCCACTGTTTCTAACACACTCTGCAGCATGGACGGGTGGTAAATTGTCCATGAGCGTAGAGATACAAAGAAACCCCTTCCCATAATCCCCTTGCTATCTTTCTGTCTCTTTCCTGCACGACCACCATGATGTGAGGACGCATAGACTGTCTCTCCGTAAATGAGGGGGGGGGCACCCCCTCCCTCAACACTAGTTAGGGTAGGTTAGTTAGCTTCGAAAAGCCTATTGTAAAAATTAATTGTAAATTGTTTTTTTTGTAATATATATTGTATCTCTAATGTAAAATAAAATAGTTAGTTATACCTTTGTATATTACAATTGTGTCGCGTGTCGTTTTTCTTGTGTCTGCCATGAATTCCTTCATAAATGTCTTAAGTCGAAAGGCGGCCCTGAGGACAGGGAGATGAAGATTCCCACCAGAATGCCACCAGGGTGAAGAGATCATCTTGAGAAAAGAAAGCAGCCACACCCAGATCCAACATCTCAGGTATGATTTTCTTCTTACTACACAGACCCTAATGACTGGCCCATCTTCATGTCTTCATGAGACCGCTTTAAGACATTTACTATAACACGTCTGTCGGTCACACCCCAGTGACCGGCTGATAGTGGCATAATGTATGTTAAGCAAAAAAAAAAGCGGTCAATTTTTTTAACTTTAACCCCTATTATGACCCCTTAACATGTATTGTTTTGGGCTCAAATTAAGTTAATAAGTTAGATTCAGGTCCAAGGAACCTATATCTCACATTTCTAGTGTTTAGACCTAAAATTGTCGGAGGAGTTTGGTAGAGTTCTCAAAGGTACAATTGTTGATCTTTGACATCTTAACAGCGAAATTTCTGGCCGAAAACCGATCACATGATTTTTCCAAATTTCAGTACTCTGTATATCAAATTTCGAGTCTGTAGACTTTAAATTTACAGAGTTATTGTGTAGGGAAATGCAAACAGACACACACAGACACACACACAGACACGTTCACTTATATATATATATATATATATATATACATATATATATATATATAT